>NC_053394.1:236954777-237254777 GCF_905171765.1 Bufo bufo
CCTGTTCCAGTGGTGGGTGACGTAAAGCCTGATTCTCTGCTATGACATGAAGACAGATTCTGCGCTGACATAAGGCCAGATTCTCTGTTACGGGACCGCTCTCCTCTGTCTGGGTGCCGGGGCCTAAATGTGTGACAGAGGCCTGTTCCAGTGGTGGGTGACGTGAAGCCTGATTCTCTGCTATGACATGAATACAGATTCTGCGCTGACATAAGGCCAGATTCTCTGTTACGGGACCTCTCTCCTCTGCCTGGGTGCCTGGGCCTAAATGTGTGACAGTGGCCTGTTCCAGTGGTGGGTGACGTGAAGCCTGATTCTCTGCTATGACATGAATACAGATTCTGCGCTGACATAAGGCCAGATTCTCTGTTACGGGACCTCTCTCCTCTGCCTGGGTGCCTGGGCCTAAATGTGTGACAGTGGCCTGTTCCAGTGGTGGGTGACGTGAAGCCTGATTCTCTGCTATGACATGAAGACAGATTCTGCGCTAACATAAGGCCAGATTCTCTGTTACGGGACCGTTCTCCTCTGTCTGGGTGCCGGGGCCTAAATGTGTGACAGTGGCCTGTTCCAGTGGTGGGTGACGTGAAGCCTGATTCTCTGCTATGACATGAAGACAGATTCTGCGCTGACATAAGGCCAGATTCTCTGTTACGGGACCTCTCTCCTCTGTCTGGGTGCCGGGGCCTAAATGTGTGACAGTGGCCTGTTCCAGTGGTGGGTGGCGTGAAGCCTGATTCTCTGCTATGACATGACGACAGATTCTGCGCTGACATAAGGCCAGATTCTCTGTTACGGGACCTCTCTCCTCTGCCTGGGTGCCTGGGCCTAAATGTGTGACAGTGGCCTGTTCCAGTGGTGGGTGACGTGAAGCCTGATTCTCTGCTATGACATGAAGACAGATTCTGCGCTGACATAAGGCCAGATTCTCTGTTACGGGACCGCTCTCCTCTGTCTGGGTGCCGGGGCCTAAATGTGTGACAGAGGCCTGTTCCAGTGGTGGGTGACGTGAAGCCTGATTCTCTGCTATGACATGAATACAGATTCTGCGCTGACATAAGGCCAGATTCTCTGTTACGGGAAACTCTCTCCTCTGCCTGGGTGCCTGGGCCTAAATGTGTGACAGTGGCCTGTTCCAGTGGTAGGTGGCGTGAAGCCTGATTCTCTGCTATGACATGAAGACAGATTCTGCGCTGACATAAGGCCAGATTCTCTGTTACGGGACCTCTCTCCTCTGCCTGGGTGCCGCGCAACATAGATTCAGCCAGAGAAACTCGATCTTGGTTGTCATAAATAAATAAGTCCCAGGGCTCTGAAAAAACTATCCACCGACCGGAGGGATTGGGATCCGGTTGGCAAAGAAAAGGCCAAGGATTGAGCGTCACCTTTCAATAAAGAAATAACTATCCCCACCTTTTGACTCTCGTCATCAGAGGAGTCAGGACGTGAGCGAAAATAAAGTTTACATAACTCCCTGAAGCGAACAAAGTTGTCACTTCCTCCAGAAAATCAGTCCAGGAGGGCGATCTTAGGTTCAGAGCAGGGCTGGACTCCACTGATGGAGACTGGCACCCGACACCATGCAACAGTTTCATGGAGGTCTGCTACCTCCAGTGACAACCCCTGCATGCGATCCACCAGTGCAGAGACAGAATCCATGACAACACAGAGCAGGAGAAACAGTAACGGTATTCGGCGGCTGATAATTTCATGGGTAGTACGGGGAAGGAAAGACAACCAAAGAGAACAACAACAAAACAACTACAGACTAGGCCTCAAGCCTAGGGAATAAATGTAGTGTCCCCACTAGATAAGCGTGGGCACTACACAAGGGTCAATTGGTGTGTGCGTTACTCCTCCTCACTAGGGACAGGAATGTTATTTCTAATTGTGCATTTTATGTAATTTATAAGGTATTGTTTGTATGCAATGTTCCCCTGTAATATGTAACATCAGGCCTAGTTAGCTGCAGTTAGTCATCCCAGACGTTAGAGGGAGTTAGAGAACCCCTGCTATATATATTCAGGCCCAGACAGGGAAGGGTGGTTGAAGGTCAGGAGTCTGCAGAGACAAGCTAGAAGGCACAAGCCAGAGCCTTCTCCTGACATGCAACTAGACAGCCCAGGCTTCTAGCTGCCACCAGGAGACTAGTAGAGGGATCCTAGTCTACCTGCTGATCAAGAGAGCCATGATTAGCTCAGAAGATCTACCCCAAGGGAAGAGTTTACCTCCTGGGAGAGCAACCCTGTAGTTCCCATCAAGCCAAGCAGAGCCAACATGTCCAGCTGAAACAAGTAAGCTGAAGGGCAGAAAGAGTAGAAATGTAAGGCAAGAAGGAGTACCAGAGGAGGATTATTTACCAAGGATAAAAGCCTACAATAAGGTATCTGGGCCTTGGGATCAAAGCCAGACAGGAGTTCTAAGGAACGTTGTACACTATCTCCGAGGAGTCTGTACAGCCTGATTCTGCGCATGTGGATGTTTACCCTCTGTGTATCTTTTCAAGAAACAGTATACCTGCCATAATTTTGAAACCCTGCTTGCGAAGTGTACTTGATATGTGGAACTGAGTTTGACATCCAACTGTATAAAGTTGAATTGATCACAGTAAAGCAAAGTTTGGTTCACCATACCATCTGTGTACCTCACTTATTAATACTACCAACCGGTGTGCCACCGTTACAGGCACTGGCGTCACGTACCTTAAAGGGACCTTGCCCCAGGCACATAAAACACCTGCAACATCCAGGGCACCTCATCCACCACCAGGCCTGGTCCCTAAATACAGAGTGTGCCCCAGAGGACTCCGGTGCCAGCCTCTCCTTCACTGCTGTATGCCTGCCCAGGGTTTCCTTATAGAACTGTGAGTAACCCTCGCTTGCCATTAACCGTGACCTCACAATCGCATTACCCTGCAGGTCTGGCGTACCGCATAAATTGGCGTCACGAACAGGATACGGAACATTCCTGCGCCATTGCGGATTTCAAACTGTGTGCTGAAGACTACTTTAAAGTGACAAGCCCTAATTGTTTTTATTGAAAATTGCTGGGCCCAAAGGACTGTCCTAAGTAGCGGTGTGAAAATAGAGTTTTCTGGACTGTTTGCTGCTTGTTTAAGCCACCGCTTGCTGTCAGTGAATAGACAGCGTTTTGCTAAAGATGGCCGCTGAGCTTGTTTGAGTTTGCTGCTGCGTCATCTTCATCCTGAATTGGTGGTAAAAGTTGGCGCCTTTTTGCTGAGGAGAGCGGGAAAAAGCTCCAAGTTGGCGCCACCGCCTGTCTGGACATTTGCATGTCTGCCAGAATGGACTCCGCCTCCCCCATACTGGAGTACCTGGGGGGCGGCCTCCCAGTGCAATGGGAGGATCTGTCTGAACTTATTGGCGCCACCCTGTCGCTCTCCAGAGAAGGATCGAGCATGTTGGAGACTGAAGACTGCTCTGCTGGGATGTCCGCGCCTGATTTACTAAACATGAAGGATATTGGTGTAGAGCCAGAGGAGGCTCCACCGGCCTACTCTCCGGGACCGGAGAGACCCGCCTGCCCGCCACTGGGGAAAGAACCGGAGCACTGCTACAGCTCCTGGAGAGACTTCTTTCAGCCCTCATTCAAGTGGTCAGCACTAATGGCAGAGATCCGGGAGGCCGCTATAAAGAGGAATACTAAAACTAAAATATACTATGAAGAACTGACCAAGTCCATTTACGACCGTCATCCTAATACCCAACCCCGCCTGGAAAGGAGAAAGGGGTTGGTGCTGTCCTTTGACAAGACCCGTGGCTACGGGTTCATACAAGACCACATTACTGGCAGAGACTTGTACGTCAACCGGAGGTCTGTCAAGAGAGGTTACCTCCCTGAGCATCTGCATAACCTCCGCGAGGGAGAGGAGGTAGAATTCAACCCTGCCGAGAGCCTGCGAGGCCCATATGCTACTGCCGTGACCCGTCCTAAGAAGGAACCGGAGGACTGGGAGGCAGATGAGGACTACTCTGGCTGCGAGTGCAAACCAGCGCGCTCTCCAGAACCGGCCCATCACGCATTCCAAGAGCGGGGCTCTTTCATTGGTCCTAACGTGTTTTGGCAGCCAACTGTGTTGGAAAAATGGGTGAGTCCCTATCCGTCCCCCGAGTTGCCTCGCCGGGAGAAAACCATCCAGGACATGGAGAATCTAAAAGGACTCCGCGTTACCCTGGAGAATATCCGGAAGGGTAGGAGACCCGATGCGCCACCGGAACCTGCAGCGGCTGCGTCTGATGCATCCTACACTGTACCTGCGCCGGCGGCGACTGCAGAGGACAGCGATTCTGAGACTAAAAGCATAGGTGACCAGATCGTCCGTCTGGAAGAAAAGCTGCGGGAGCTGCGCAGGATTGCCACCGCCAGGATCCAGACGCCGCCTAGGAAGGACGTGGTAAGGGTGCCTGTCACCACCCGTAAGCCACCTTCTACTACCTCCGCCCCGTCGGTGCCCCCAGGACGGCCCTCTAACCCTGTGACTTGCTGCGCAGAGTCGGTCATTCCACAGCCCACCGGACCGCTTGCGGCGGCGGTATCTAATCCAGCACAGCCTACAATAATCATGCCTGGACCCGTGCGGTCCCCAACTGTCCTTACCCCTAGGCCTATGGGGCCGATACCTATTAGGGGTCCCTTCATGCTACAGCTGCCCCCTAACACTGTAATGTGGGCACATCCACCTGTAGAGGATTACTACAGGCCTTATTTGCCAGCAGAGCCGGGTAATTATGATATGCCCTTGTGAATTAGCCTGCTAGGCCTTTGATTTGTTTTTGCCAAGGGATGACTTTTGAAAATTTAACCCTTCCAGGACAGGAGTCCTCGTGTTATGGTCATTTGTTGCTGCAGCCAGTTTACCCACGGCTCAGTGGTAGTGGTCACCCACTGAAATAATAAAGTCAGCAAAGCCATGTTTGTTTCCAGGACCTCCTGCCTGCTTCTACTATCACACACCAAGTTGTGCCTGTTCCGTTGTTGCACATTTTTACCCTTAACCCCCTTTTCAGTTTGATCAGGGGTATTACAGCACTTGATTTTATATCACTTGACAGTATGGACTATCTTCTTTGTGCTGTCATTTTTATTGTGTAACGGAACCCCAAGGATACGTGCCCAGAGATGGACTCCACTGCACGCGAGCCTCTGTGATTTATAAGAAAGGAGCCTGGGTACGGACTCATAATTGTTCTTTGAGCCTCCAAGAACTTTTAAATTGTTTTACTGTGTTCTGCTGTTCTCTTAAGGACAATTGCACATATGGACTATCCTGGTATAATGTTACGCTGTGCCAGGTCAGCGCCCCTGTTCCCTCATATGATCCTGAGAGAAGAGAGCGACGCCCCTTTTCACTGTTACTTGTTCCTAAGCCAGTGGACTGCCTGATTTATGCATGTAATGTGCTCCTGCAAATGTAGATGTCTTTCTTCCTGCTTTGCATTTTTGTCTCTCTTTTCAGGTGCAGTATCCAGCTGGGCAGGGCCCCTCCATGTTGCGCCGAGGTCGGGCAACGTTAAAGCGTGGTTGTATGTAGTGTCCCCACTAGATAAGCGTAGGCACTACACAAGGGTCAATTGGTGTGTGCGTTACTCCTCCTCACTAGGGACAGGAATGTTATTTCTAATTGTGCATTTTATGTAATTTATAAGGTATTGTTTGTATGCAATGTTCCCCTGTAATATGTAACATCAGGCCTAGTTAGCTGCAGTTAGTCATCCCAGACGTTAGAGGGAGTTAGAGAACCCCTGCTATATATATTCAGGCCCAGACAGGGAAGGGTGGTTGAAGGTCAGGAGTCTGCAGAGACAAGCTAGAAGGCACAAGCCAGAGCCTTCTCCTGACATGCAACTAGACAGCCCAGGCTTCTAGCTGCCACCAGGAGACTAGTAGAGGGATCCTAGTCTACCTGCTGATCAAGAGAGCCATGATTAGCTCAGAAGATCTACCCCAAGGGAAGAGTTTACCTCCTGGGAGAGCAACCCTGTAGTTCCCATCAAGCCAAGCAGAGCCAACATGTCCAGCTGAAACAAGTAAGCTGAAGGGCAGAAAGAGTAGAAATGTAAGGCAAGAAGGAGTACCAGAGGAGGATTATTTACCAAGGATAAAAGCCTACAATAAGGTATCTGGGCCTTGGGATCAAAGCCAGACAGGAGTTCTAAGGAACGTTGTACACTATCTCCGAGGAGTCTGTACAGCCTGATTCTGCGCATGTGGATGTTTACCCTCTGTGTATCTTGTCAAGAAACAGTATACCTGCCATAATTGTGAAACCCTGCTTGCGAAGTGTACTTGATATGTGGAACTGAGTTTGACATCCAACTGTATAAAGTTGAATTGATCGCAGTAAAGCAAAGTTTGGTTCACCATACCATCTGTGTACCTCACTTATTAATACTACCAACCGGTGTGCCACCGTTACAGGCACTGGCGTCACGTACCTTAAAGGGACCTTGCCCCAGGCACATAAAACACCTGCAACATCCAGGGCACCTCATCCACCACCAGGCCTGGTCCTTAAATACAGAGTGTGCCCCAGAGGACTCCGGTGCCAGCCTCTCCTTCACTGCTGTATGCCTGCCCAGGGTTTCCTTATAGAACTGTGAGTAACCCTCGCTTGCCATTAACCGTGACCTCACAATCGCATTACCCTGCAGGTCTGGCGTACCGCATAAAGAGGTCACCTCCTAGCAAACCCTGACTCTCTCCCTAAGCTGCTAACCACATGTGCAAGTATCAAAGGTAGAAATACATGGGAACCTAAGGCTGCTGACACTGCACCAAACCCTCAGCTTAGGGAACAGGGAAAGAGGCAACCAGCTCCTTCCAACCTGAAGGAGCCAGTGTCTCCCTGAGGCCTAGTCAGGACAGACACAACAAGAAAAGGGAAAGGACTTCGCTTGAGAAGCAACTGGAACAGGAGAATCACCACACAAGCAGAGCACTTACAGAAGAACTATAAGCCACCGGGAAAACAAGGAAGAGGTGGAACATATAAAGAGCTACCTGACTGATAGTGAAAATTCACAATAGTGGGTTGCTAAATTAATACTTAACATTTATTAGTATCAAAAATTAAAATGATAGGCCCTTAGTATATAGATAAAAAATCTGGACTGAGTGCAATTAGGATACTACATACAACTCTCTGCTGGCAAATGCCAATCCAGAGAGAGGGGTATGGACCAAAAAATGAGAAGGGATAGATATAAAGATAGTTTGAGAAGAAAAGATGCGCAGTAAGAGGGACACACTGCTGGGTCGATAGCCCTAGAGGTCCCTTACCCTGACTCCTCAAAACTCTGTATAATCTATCACAGACCCTAGATGGCCCTGCCTAGACATGGACTGCCCAGCTTTGTCCGAAAGATAGAGTGTGGTCCCTGTGACTAGGGGAAAACAGTCTAGATGAAAGAAAGGAGGGCAGTGTAGACTGACAAACAAAACATATAACAACCTATAATTGAACAATTTGGCTGTAACTATCGGTATGACGCTCAGAAATCGATGATAAGTCCCAAGTAAATTAGAAAAATGTCCCGACGCGTTTCCTTGAAGGTTAGCAAATCTTCAGGGGACTGAAACCTTTAAATGTATCGGTCACTAAATTGGCTGAAATATAAATATCACATTCAGTCAAATGTATCAAGTTCTGCAAAGGGTGGCTCTCAAGTATCAAAGATATAGCCACACAGATGGTATACAGAGATCTTGTCTTTTTACCAAAGAAGACTCAAGAGACCCCCTGTGTATCCACCTATTGCAGGGTCACGGCTCAAAAAACATTCAAGTAAAGGGGTCTCGAGTCACTCCGGTTTAAATGACTAAAACAAGCCAGTGACCACCTGTTCCAGGGTCACTAGTTCAGTTCATCAATCATAGACAATATATCCAGTGACTAACTGTTCAAGAGTCACTTGGAAAGTACAGTGTATCAATTAGACCACCAATAAAGCTAAAGTCCAGATGTAAGACAATATATGTAGCCTGGTTTACACTCAAAAAGATGCTGAAAGTAGCTGGCTCTCCAGTGTTGAAACGGCTTTACTGGTGTAGTATCATACCCCAGCAGGTAATCATAGGCCGTTCAACACAGTGTGCCAAGAAGCGCTGTGCAACAAATGATAATTAATCGCACAATCAGCAGAGTACTTTGCCTAAAGGCACTGTGCAACATTGATATTTGATCATCCAGTCAGCAGAGTACTTATCTGTACAGTCATAGTGCTCCGACTGTCCACAGAGAGGTGCGGGGTCACTCCTTGGCATTCCGCATATGGCAGCTGCACCGAGGGTGAGTTCGCGGCTCGTTTAAAAAGGCCGCCTTGTACCGCCCATTCTCCGCCCAGTGACGTCGTCACGTCAGCTGATCGGGTCACGTGACAACAGCACGTGAACGTTTGCCGATCAGATGACCCGGCCATGGTGAGAGGCGCTTGGCAAATCATGCTGTCATGGCAACCGCACACGCGACAGCTATCTCCACACACTAGAGGCCTCGATCGCTCAGCTGTCAATCCAGCGGTCGCCATGGCCATAGCGCCGCCCCACTCACGCAGGGTTATTAGCGTCACAGAAGGCGGATTTGTTTCAATGTGTCAGTGAAGCAAGCAGGCTAAGCAGCTCCACCTGGCACATTAAACAGTAGAAATATATCTAAGGGATCAATGATGTCATTGATCACCAGATAATGACATAGAGCTTATATGGTTGGATATTAATAGTAATAACTGCGTCAATATTGGCTATGGAATGCTTCCACAAATTAAAACAGCAATGACAACAAGCCAAAGGCGAGAGGGAGAGATGGGACAGGTAGGCGTTGTTTAAGATATAGATGAGTAGTACATGGTGGTATCTATAAGATTGAGGCCTAGGGATCAATATAGCTGTTGAATGACAATTGTTCATTCAATCCCAAAGGAGCCACAGTCTGCAATTGGAAGATCCACCAAGTCTCCCTCTGTAAAATCCTCCTGTCCCAGTCTCCCCCCCGTCTCGGCCTGTGAACCATCTCTATTCCCATAAATTTGAGGCCAGATGTGTCGCCCCCATGTATAGTATTAATATGTGTGGCTATGGGTGTATCCCTGTCATTTCTGACGTCACCCAGATGTTCCCCAACCCGTCGACGAAGTTCACGGGTGGTTTTCCCCACATATTCAAGGCCACAAATGCAATTGGCTTTATATATCACGCCCCTTGTGCGGCAATTCACAAAATGTCTAACCTGGTACTCAGTACCAGTGACATTGCTACAAAAAGAGCGTCCCTGTGTAATGTGAGGGCACGCCACGCAGCCACTACAGCGAAAACTACCAATAGGAGGCCGAAGCCAGGTTTCTCTCACCTCCTGGTTCTCGCTGAAGTGGCTGCGGACCAGCCGGTCCTTGAGGCTCAAACCCCTGCGATATGTGACCTGTGCTGTCTCGGAGACCGCATGTTTTATATCAGGGTCAAGTAGGAGGACCTCCCAGTGGTTCCTAAGAATCTGTTTAACTTCATTTGAAGCGCCATCAAACGTACCTATCAGGCGTATCAGGCCACTGGTTGTTGTTTTCGGTTTAGGGTATAATAGTTCATCCCTATTACTATTACAGGCCCTCCTATAGGCTGATCTCAGGACAACATCAGGATACCCCCTCTCACGAAACCTGCACCGCAAATCCCCGGCCTGTTTTTTGAAGTCATGCCAGGTGGAACAGTTCCTTCTAATACGTAGGTACTGTCCCACCGGTATCCCTCTCTTTAGGGGTTGTGGATGATGACTCGTCCAATGTAGCAGCGCATTCGTGGAGGTGGGTTTCCTGAATGTTTTAGTTTGTAACATGTTGTCCTTATCCCTTGATATCTCTATATCAAGAAAGGGCAAGGTGTTGCTTTTATATTCGAAGGTGAATTTCATATTGATAGAGTTAACATTAAGTTCTTTAATGAACGCAATAAATTCACTCTCCTTGCCCTTCCAGACGACAAAAATGTCGTCTATGAATCTGGCCCAAGTCAAAACACATGGGATATAGTTGCTGGGTGCATCGCTGAATACCAGGGTCCGTTCCCACCAGCCCAGGAACAAATTAGCATACGATGGGGCACAAGAACTCCCCATCGCGGTGCCCCTGAGCTGGTGGTAAAGAACCCCGTCGAACAAAAAGAAATTTCTTGTCAAGACAAAATTCAATAAGCATAAAACAAATGAATTATGCAAATGGAACTGACGTCCCCTTGTATTTAAGAATGTTTCTACTGCCCTCATACCTAGGACATGGGGTATTGAGGAGTATAGGGCCTCCACATCAATTGAGGCCAAAGATGTACCCTCCTCCATGGATATCCCCTCAAGCCGACCCAACAGATCGCTCGTGTCCCTCAGGTATGAGGGCAAAGTCTTGACAAAAGGTGCCAAAATGCGATCTATATAGATCCCCACATTCTGTGTCAAGCTATTTACACCTGACACAATGGGGCGTCCTTTAACAGGGGTGCCACCCTTATGAATTTTGGGTAAACTATAAAAGGTGGCTATAGTTGGATGTTTTTTATAAAGGAAATCAAATTCCTCCCCTGAGATCAGATCTTTTGCCTTGGCATCCCGTAAAATGCAAATCAGTTCTTGCTGAAAAATACCAGTGGGATCACTACTTAATTTTTCATAAGTGTCTCCATCACTGAGTAGGGTCTGACACATTGTCTTATAGTCAGTGGTGTCCATCAAGACAATATTCCCCCCTTTGTCAGAGGGTTTAATGGTCAGATTTTTCTTTTGTTCAAGATCTTTTATAGATTTGTATTCAGCTTTGCTACAGTTAAAGTCATATGAAGATGGTACCAATTTTGACAAATCACGACATACCTGATTAACAAATACGTCGATGCAGGTAGGGTCCCCCGACGGTGGGGTTTTAATACTTTTATTTTTTAAGGTGGTAAATGGACCCTTTACTTCCTCAGGTGTACTATCACTGAGACTAAATAGAAGACGGACATCTTTCAAAATTTCTGGCGAGACACCCATCTCTTTCACGTTTCTCAACTAACGCAAAGTGTTTGCGCCACCTGAGTTTCCTCGCAAAGAGATGGATGTCCCTCACCCAACTGAAAAGATCAAAACTAGATAAAGGGACAAAAGAGAGGCCTTTGCTATCTATCCCTTCTCATTTTTTGTTCCATACCCCTCTCTCTGGATTGGCATTTGCCAGCAGAGAGTTGTATGTAGTATCCTAATTGCACTCAGTCCAGATTTTTTATCTATATACTAAGGGCCTATCATTTTAATTTTTGATACTAATAAATGTTAAGTATTAATTTAGCAACCCACTATTGTGAATTTTCATTGGATTAAAGGGTTTAGCCCACTATAATAGCATCGGTTTGATCAAACCCTCTACTTTGGTCGTGTAAACTGACTGATAGTGAGCAGCATCTGCGAAGGGGTGGAAACCTGTCAGAAACATTGAAAACAATAAAGATCTGTTAGATCGACTCCTGAGTCTTCCGTCTATCTGAACTTCTAAGATCTCTCCTAGAGCCGGCGGTGACAGGTGGCCACTGTGAAAGTCACTGTTAAAAAGGCGGTCACAGTTAAAAGGGCGGCCAGTGTGAAAGTCACCGTTAAAGGAACGGTCACTGTTAAAGGGCGACCACCATGAAAGTCACTGTTAAAGGGGCGGTCACTGTTAATGGGATAGCCACTGTGAAAGTGACTGTTAACCACCTCAGCCCCCCTAGCTTAAACACCCTTAATGACCAGGCCACTTTTTACACTTCTGCACTACACTACTTTCACCGTTTATTGCTCGGTCATGCAACTTACCACCCAAATGAATTTTACCTCCTTTTCTTCTCACTAATAGACTTTCATTTGGTGGTATTTCATTGCTGCTGACATTTTAACTTTTTTTGTTATTAATCGAAATTTAACGAAATTTTTGCAAAAAAATGACATTTTTCATTTTCAGTTGTAAAACTTTTTTTTTAAAAAAACGACATCCATATATAAATTTTTCTCAAAATTTATTGTTCTACATGTCTTTGATTAAAAAAAAATGTTTGGGTAAAAAAAATGGTTTGGGTAAAAGTTATAGCGTTTACAAACTATGGTACAAAAATGTGAATTTCCGCTTTTTGAAGCAGCTCTGACTTTCTAAGCACCTGTCATGTTTCCTGAGGTTCTACAATGGCCAGACAGTACAAACACCCCACAAATGACCTCATTTCGGGAAGTAGACACCCTAAGGTATTCGCTGATGGGCATAGTGAGTTCATAGAACTTTTTATTTTTTGTCACAAGTTAGCTGAAAATGATGATTTATTTTTATTTTTTTTCCTTACAAAGTCTCATATTCCACTAACTTGTGACAAAAAATAAAAACTTCCATGAACTCACTATGCCCATCACGGAATACCTTGGGGTGTCTTCTTTCCGAAATGGGGTCACATGTGGGGTATTTATACTGCCCTGGCATTTTAGGGGTCCTAAAGCGTGAGAAGAAGTCTGGAATATAAATGTCAAAAAATTTTTACGCATTTGGATTCCGTGAGGGGTATGGTGAGTTCATGTGAGATTTTATTTTTTGACACAAGTTAGTGGAATATGAGACTTGTTTTTTTTTTTTTTTTCTTACAATTTCCGCTAACTTGGGCCAAAAAAATGTCTGAATGGAGCCTTACAGGGGAGTGATCAATGACAGGGGGGTGATCAGGGAGTGTATATGGGGTTATCACCCCCCTGTCATTGATCACCCCCCTGTAAGGCTCCATTCAGACGTCCGTATGTGTTTTGCGGATCCGCGGTGTCCGTGTTTTGCGGATCCACGGATCCACAAAACACATACGGACGTCTGAATGGAGCCTTACAGGGGGGTGATCAATGACAGGGGGGTGATCAGGGAGTCTATATGGGGTGATCACCCCCCTGTCATTGATCACCCCCCAGTAAGGCTCCATTCAGATGTCCGTATGTGTTTTGCGGATCCGATCCATGTATCCGTGGATCCGTAAAAAACATACGGACGTCTGAATGGAACCTTACAGGGGGGTGATCAATGACAGGGAGGTGATCAATGACAAGGGGGTGATCAGGGAGTCTAAATGGGGTGATCACCCCCCTGTCATTGATCACCCCCCTGTAAGGCTCCATTCAGACGTCCGTATGTGTTTTGCGGATCCGATCCATGTATCCGTGGATCTGTAAAAAACATTCGGACGTCTGAATGGAGCCTTACAGGGGGGTGATCAATGACAGGGGGGTGATCAATGACAGGGGGGTGATCAGGGAGTCTATAAGGGGTGATCACCCCCCTGTCATTGATCACCCCACTGTAAGGCTCCATTCAGATGTCCGTATGTGTTTTGCGGATCCGATCCATGTATCCGTGGATCCGTAAAAAATTATCAAAACAGCGTCTAATATACCTGTTAGGGGTTAAAAAAATTGCATCTCCAGCCTGCCAGCGAACGATCGCCGCTGGCAGGCTGGAGATCCACTCGCTTACCTTCCGATCCTGTGAACGTGCGCGCCTATGTGCGCGCGTTCACAGGAAATCTCGCGTCTCGCGAGATGACGAGTATATGCGTGACTCTGCCTGCAGCTGCCGCCTCCGGAACGCGATCCTGCATTAGGCGGTCCGGAGGCGGTTAAAAGGGCGGCCACCGTGAAAGTCACTGTTAAAAGGGGGCGAACTTTGTAAAAGTCACTGTTAAAGGGGAGGTCACTGTTAAAGGGGCCATAACTGATCAGAGGTTTTAGCAATTCGTAAGTCCTGAAATATTCAATCATATGACGTATGACGGCACAACCTAAGGCCCCATTCACACGTCCAGCAAAACACAGACACAGCAATGTGCGTTCCGCATTTTGCGGACCGCACATCGCCTGCACTAATAGAACATGCGTATTCTTGTCCGCAATTGCGGAACGGAAATGTGGACCCGGAAGTGCGGGTTCGCATTTCTGGAGCCGGGCCGCACATCGTACCTAACTGCTACATGCATCGGGGGCAGGGGCTACTATTAAACGGACGGGCGCTGTGGAGTTCACTGTTAGGCTCCATTCACACGTCCTTGGTGTGTTGCGGACCCGCAACACACCCGCCCGGCACCCCTATAGAAATGCCTATTCTTGTCCGCAAGCTGCAGACAAGAATAGAACATGTTTTATCTTTTGCGGATCTGCGGACCCAAAGATCGGGGCTGCGCTCCGCAAATGCGCATCCATTCCGTCCCCATAGAAAATGAATGGGTCCGCACCCGTTCCGCAAAATTGCGGAACGGATGCGGACTCATTTTCGGACGTGTGAATGGACCCTGTAACGGACCGTTTCAGCAGACAAGGGGTTAAAATCCGTTTAGGCGATATGCCCCTTTCTGAGAGACAGGCACAGCTACTGCAGAACACCAACTCCCGAACTGGATACAAAATAGCACTCCAAACTGGAACCTCACGAATAGCTGCTAGCAGACGAACAGGAATCAGCTTACACTCCTGGCAATCAGTCTCTAACAGCATACAGCGGATCCCCCCAATAACGAGACAAGGCTCCGTGTTGAGGGTCAAGCAGTGGTCTGACTGTACTTCAAGTACAGCCTCTTTTATTCATAAACCACAAACATAGTACTGCCCACAGGGTTTTGAAATACAACCAATCAGTAATTTACAACACATACAATGTAAGTACAGCAACCAATCGTTCACGCCCCCAGAGGACCAGAAGGGAGACTGCGACACAGGACAGATACAACATATCCCCACAATGCATCATGGTTTCCTCCTCTCTGTCCCAGAGACAACCGAGGAGCAATCCAATTATCTCTCAGGACAAAGGGAAATCGCCAATACACATGTGAGAACAACAGGACAGACATCACCATTTAAACACACAATGGGACAATGGCACAATAGAAACACACCCAGCATATTCCTCCCAAGCTGACAAGTTACACTTATTATAAATTGTTACAACTTTGTGAGTTTACATTGTCCATACATATGACTTACATCAACTTAAACAGTATAACTTGGGGACAAACCTATCCAAAATTCACTTAAATAGGTTCAGGGGTTTAAAAGTTATTATGGGCCATAATCCTGAGGCAAGAGGCTTTTAAACAGGCCTCTCCAAAACCCAGTGGCGAGCTTGGTTTCGCCACAGAGACTAAAAGGGGAGAAAGCTGTAGAGTTCACTGTTAAAGGGGCGGGCACCGTGGAGGTCACTGTTAAAGGGATAGCGACTGTGAAAGTCACTGTTAAAGGGGCGGTCACCGCGAAAGTCACTGTTAAAGGGGCTGTCACCGTGAACGTCACTGTTAAAGGGGTGGCCACTGTTAAAGGGGAGGCCACCATGAAAGTCACTGTTAAAGGGGCGGCCACCGTGAAAGTCACTGTTAAAGGGGCAGTCACCAATAAAGGGGCGGCCACTGTGAAAGTCACTGTTAAAGGGGCGATCACCGTGAAAATGACTGTTAAAGGGGCTGTCACCGTGAACGTCACTATTAAAGGGGTGGCCACTGTTAAAGGGGCGGCCACCGTGAAAGTCATTGTTAAAGGAGCGGTCACCATTAAAGGGGCGGCCACCATGAAAGTCACTGTTAAAGGGGCAGCCACCATGAATGTCACTCTTAAAGGGGCAGTCACCAATAAAGGGGTGGCCACCGTGAAAGTCACTGTTAACTGGCAGTCACCGTTAATGAGGCAGCAACTAGGAAAGTCACTGTTAAACGGGCGGTCACCGTTAAAATGGCGGACACTGTGAAAGTTTCACCGTTAAAGGGACGGCCACTGTGAAAGTCACTGTTAAAGGGGCGGTCACCATTAAAAAGGCGGCCACCATGAAAGTCACTGTTAAAGGGGCAGCCACCGTAAAAGTCACTGTTAAAGGGGCGGCCACCAATAAAGAGGCGGCCACCATAAAAGTCACTGTTAAAGGGGCGTTCACTGTTAAAGGGGCGTCCACTGTGAAAGTCACTGTTATAGGGGTGGCCACCGTGAAAGTTACTGTTAAAGGGGCGGTCACCGTTAATGGGGCAGCACTATGAAAGTCACTGTTAAATGGGCGGTCACCGTTAAAGGGGCGGCCACTGTGAAAGTTTCACCGTTAAAGGGGCAGCCATAGTGAAAGTCACTTTTAAAGGGGCGGTCACCGTTAAAGGAATTGTTAAAGACATTCTTAAAGGGGCGGTCACCGTTAAAAAGGCGGCCACTGTGAAAGTCACTGTTAAAGGTGGTCACTGTTTAAGGGGTAGTCACTGTTAAAGGGTCGGCCATTGTGAAAGTCACTCTTAAAGGGGCGGTCACCGTTAAAGGGGCGACCGCTGTTAGAATCACTGTTAAAAGGGCAGCCACTGTGAAAGTCACTGTTAAAGGGGCATTCACCATTAAAGGGGTGGCCATTGTGAAAGTCACTGTTAAAGGGGCATTCACCGTTAAAGGGGCAGCCACTGTGAAAGTCACTGTTATTTAATATAAAATTGCAATAAATAAATACCCGAGTAACACTGGGTCATCAGCTAGTAATGTAGATAAAGTTAATACAAAACACTTATTAAAGAATTATATATATTATATATATTATATATTAAACAAAAATTTTTTTTATATAAAAGGTTTATTGGTATTTTAAATATTACAGTATGTACGAAGAATAGGTATCAAAATAGGATGTTAAGACATAACCATTCATGGTCATGAAAGTATATTTATGTGATTACAAATTTGAAAATGACATAACTTTGCAAGGCAATTACAAATAGCAAATTTGTTTATACCATAAGTCCACGAGGGTAAAAGGAACATCTAGCAGAAAAAACGCACATGTACCAAAAAACGCATGAAAAATGTATGCACAAAAACGCAGGAAAAGTTCCTTTTTTAGATGGAAATCCAGTTCTCCACAATTTGTGTGCTTATTTGGAAATAAAAGGTGGAGGCTAACAGGTGTCTCGATACCACTGATGAAGGGAAAGCTAATTCCCGAAACGCGTCTGGTCCCGGTTCGGATAGCTGCAAAAAGCACCTCCGCAGTCATAAGCGTGGCCACGCTATGAAAATCGAATCTAAAGGACAGTCGAAATATTATCGGTACTAAGATTCACAGACCAAAAAGATTCCTTCCTCTGTACCAAGCCGGAAGAGTAAGAAGCACGGACGAAGCATATACTGCAAGTCCCGTCCGAACTCCCGCGATATTTCAGGTAAGCCGGCTAGAGTGGTAAGGAGTGAGACGCCGGCATTGTCCCGCGCCGCCCGACCCTCGCCAGAAACGTCGAGGAAGGTAAGAGGACCCAAGCTTAAGTTATAAGCTATCAACATACTGACCATAATATATGTGGCCAAAAAAACAGTAATGACTATTGGAGCATATTAACCAAGAGACTGACTTCCTAACGATCTTTGGAACATTCCAGTTCCTGAATATTTGCAGAGTAAACATTTGGGACATATACCTATATTTATATATGGACTTATCCCTAAGGGATTCTAATCAACATTATCCAGAATTCTAGCACAATATAAGTAGTTGATTACTGTGCGAATTAGGAACTATCTCAACAGCAGCTATAATATCTTGTGGACTTTGCTAGACGTATGTGTCAGCTTTTATGAAGTACATACCTTACACTTGGTTTTGTATTGGATTTTAATGTATTTTACTATATTGTTTTATATTCCCATGTTATACACGTGCATTACTATTGTGTGATTTAATAAAATTTTACTAACATTGCCAAGTCAAGTGTGCTCGCCCATTACTATAGCTTGCATTTTCGATTTTACCAGAGGGTGGGTGTCCCTCTAATTGGGCTAGTAGCACTTGTTCCTATATTTCGTTTGGAGTGAGCCACCATTTTGACTTTTTTATTAATGTATTATGACTGTCCATATTGCCTCGTTTGTTGATTTGATAAATTTTTCAGTAATATTATACACTGCTCGTTTCAAGGGGTTACGAGTAGGGATGAGTGAACCCGAACTGTATATATACATTTTCATAAAAGTCCGGGTTCGAGTTCGGTGTTCGGCGCTTTCTTGGCGCTTTTTGAAAGGCTGCAAAGCAGCCAATCAACAAGCATCATACTACTTGCCCCAAGAGGCCATCACAGCCTTGCCTACTATTGGCATGGCTGTGATTGGCCAGTGCAGCATGTGACCCAGCCTCTATATAAGCTTGGGTCACGTAGCGCTGCACGTCACTCTGCTGATACAAGTGTAGGGAGAGGTTGCAGCTGCGACGTTAGGGCGAGATTAGACAGTGATTAACTCCTCCAAAAGACAATTCAGTGATCGATCTACAGCTGTGGATCATTGAACTGCTGCTATTCAATTGCTCAGTGTTTTTAGGCTGCCCAGAGCGTTTTTCAGTCACTTTTTTCTGGTGTGACGGGGGCCATTTTGTGGCTTGTGGTGCGCCAGCACAAGCTGCCACCAAGTACATTTAACCATCAATAGTATGGTTATTTTTTGCTATATCCTACATTAGGGTCAAGCTTTCATCAAGTGCATTTAACCATCAATAGTGTGGTTATTTTTTGGCCATATACTACATCAGGGGCAAGCTGAGCCTGTCACCCAAGTGCATTTAACCATCAATAGTGTGGTTATTTTTTGCTATATCCTACATCAGGGTCAAGCTTTTATCAAGTGCATTTAACCATCAATAGTGTGGTTATTTTTTGGCCATATACTACATCAGGGGCAAGTTGAGCCTGTCACCCAGCGCCTAAAAAATAGGCCTCACATTTATATTCATCCAAATCTGTCATTACTGCTTTAGCTGGTCAAGTTATTTAGTTTCCGTCAAAGCACAGTTTTTGTTCTGGGTTGAAATACAATTCCCAATTTTGCAATTCTCAAAATTAGTGGTTTCTGCTGTATCAGGCCTACTTTAAATCTATCCCTAAAAGGGTATATTAGATTCAAGGTGCTGATAGGGTAATTCTCAAGAACTTCACACACACGCTACAGTGCAGATCGAAGTCTAATTCTGTGATTAAACGTATACCTGTCACCCAGCGCCTAAAAAATAGGCCTCACATTTATATTCATCCAAATCTGTCATTACTGTTTTAGCTGGTCAAGATATTTTTAGTGTCCGTCAAAGCACAGTTTTTGTTCTGGGTTGAAAAACAATTCCAAATTTTGCAATTCTCAAAATTAGTGGTTTCTGCTGTATCAGGCCTACTTTAAATCTATCCCTAAAAGGGTATATTAGATTCAAGGTGCTGATAGGGTAATTCTCAAGAACTTCACACACACGCTACAGTGCAGATCCAAGTCTAATTCTGTGATTAAACGTATACCTGTCACCCAGCGCCTAAAAAATAGGCCTCACATTTATATTCATCCAAATCTGTCATTACTGTTTTAGCTGGTCAAGTTATTTTTAGAGTCCGTCAAAGCACAGTTTTTGCTCTGGGTTGAAAAACAATTCCCAATTTTGCAATTCTCAAAATGAGTGGTTTCTGCTGTATCAGGCCTACTTTAAATCTATCCCTAAAAGGGTATATTAGATTCAAGGTGCTGATAGGGTAATTCTCAAGAACTTCACACACACGCTACAGTGCAGATCCAAGTCTAATTCTGTGATTAAACGTATACCTGTAACCCAGCGCCTAGAAAATAGGCCTCACATTTATATTCATCCAAGTCTGTCATTACTGTTTTAGCTGGTCAAGTTATTTAGTGTCCGTCAAAGCACAGTTTTTGTTCTTGGTTGAAAAACAATTCCCAATTTTGCAATTCTCAAAATTAGTGGTTTCTGCTGTATCAGGCCTACTTTAAATCTATCCCTAAAAGGGTATATTAGATTCAAGGTGCTGATAGGGTAATTCTCAAGAACTTCACACACACGCTACAGTGCAGAGCCAAGTCTAATTCTGTCCATAAACGTATACCTGTCACCCAGCGCCTAAATAATAGGCCTCAAATTTATATTCAGCTAAATCTGACATTACTGGTGTGCCTGTATTAGTGTAATACGGTACCTAAATAGATAGCCAGATAGTGTTAGGTGTCTGTAAAAAAAGGCCTGAATTTGAATTCAATACATTGGCCCGAATAATATTTTTCTTATTGTGGTGAAAGGTAACAATGAGGAAAACATCTAGTAAGGGACGCGGATGCGGACATGGTCGTGGTGGTGTTAGTGGACCCTCTGGTGCTGGGAGAGGACGTGGCTGTTCTGCCACAGCCACACGTCCTAGTGTACCAACTACCTCAGGTCCCAGTAGCCGCCAGAATTTACAGCCATATTTGGTGGGGCCCAATGTCGTTCTAAGGATGGTAAGGCCTGAGCAGGTACAGGCATTAGTCAATTGGGTGGCCGACAGTGCATCCAGCACGTTCACATTATCTCCCACCCAGTCTTCTGCAGAAAGCGCACAGATGGCGCATGAAAACCAAGCCCATCAGTCTGTCACATCACCCCCATGCATATCAGGGAAACTGTCTGAGCCTCAAGTTATGCAGCAGTCTCTTATGCTGTTTGAAGACTCTGCTGGCAGGGTTTCCCAAGGGCATCCACCTAGCCCTTCCCCAGGGTTGGAAGACATAGAATGCCCTAACGCACAACCACTTATGTTTCCTGATGATGAGGACATGGGAATACCACCTCAGCACGTCTCTGATGATGACGAAACACAGGTGCCAACTGGACGAGGATGAGGAGGAGGTGGAGGAGGATGAAGATGAAGCAGATTCACAGCGGGCTGGCACCCAACGCAGCTCGGGCCCATCACTGGGGCGTGGCTGGGGGGAAACGCAGGACGATGACGATACGCCTCCCACAGAGGACAGCTTGTCCTTACCTCTGGGCAGCCTGGCACACATGAGCGACTACATGCTGCAGTGCCTGCTAGACGACAGCAGAGTTGCCCACATTTTAACGTGTGCAGACTACTGGGTTGCCACCCTGCTGGATCCACGGTACAAAGACAATGAGCCCACCTTACTTTATGCACTGGAGCGTGATAGTAAGATGCGCGAGTACAAGCGCACGTTGGTAGACGCGCTACTGAGAGCATTCCCAAATGTCACAGGGGAACAAGTGGAAGCCCAAGGCGAAGGCAGGGGAGGAGCAAGAGGTCGCCAATGCAGCTGTGTCACGGCCAGCTCCTCTGAGGGCAAGGTTAGCATGGCAGAGATGTGGAAAAGTTTTGTCACCACACCACAGCTAACTGCACTACCACCTGATACGGAACGTGTTAGCAGGAGGCAACATTTCAGTAACATGGTGGAACAGTACCTGTGCACACCCCTCCACGTACTAACTGATGGTTCGGCCCCATTCAACTTCTGGGTCTCCAAATTGTCCACGTGGCCAGAGCTAGCCTTTTATGCCTTGGAGGTGCTGGCCTGCCTGGCGGCCAGCGTTTTGTCTGAACGTGTATTCAGCACGGCAGAGGGCGTCATTACAGACAAACGCAGCCGCCTGTCTACAGCCAATGTGAACAAGCTGACGTTCATAAAAATGAACCAGGCATGGATCCCACAAGACCTGTCCATCCCTTGCGCAGATAAGACATTAACTACCTCCCCTTAACAATATATTATTGTACTCCAGGGCACTTCCTCATTCAATCCTATTTTTATTTTCATTTTACCATTATATTGCGGGGCAACCCAAAGTTGAATGAACCTCTCCTCTGTCTGGGTGCCGGGGCCTAAAAATATCTGACAGTGGCCTGTTCCAGTGGTGGGTGACATGAAGCCTGATTCTCTGCTATGATATGAAGACTGATTCTCTGCTGACATGAAGCCTGAATCTCTGTTATGGGACCTCTCTCCTCTGTCTGAGTGTCGGGGCCTAAAAATATCTGACAGTGGCCTGTTCCAGTGGTGGGTGACGTGAAGCCTGATTCTCTGCTATGACATGAAGACTGATTCTCTGCTGACATGAAGCCTGAATCTCTGTTATGGGACCTCTCTCCTCTGCCTGGGTCTAAATATGTGACAATGGACTGTTCCAGTGGTGGGTGACGTGAAGCCTGATTCTCTGCTATGACATGCAGACTGATTCTCTGCTGACATGAAGCCAGATTCTCTGTTACGGGACCTCTCTCCTCTGCCTGGGTGCATGGGCCTAAATATCTGACAATGGACTGTTCCAGTGTTGGGTGACGTGAAGCCTGATTCTCTGCTATGACATGAAGACTGATTCTCTGCTGACATGAAGCCAGATTCTCTGTTACGGGACCTCTCTCCTCTGTTTGAATGCCTGGGCCTAAATATATGACAATGGACTGTTACAGTGGTGGGTGACGTGAAGCCTGATTCTCTGCTATGACATGCAGACTGATTCTCTGCTGACATGAAGCCAGATTCTCTGTTACGGGACCTCTCTCCTCTGCCTGGGCCTAAATATCTGACAATGGACTGTTCCAGTGTTGGGTGACGTAAAGCCTGATTCTCTGCTATGACATGAAGACTGATTCTCTGCTGACATGAAGCCAGATTCTCTGCTATGGGACCTCTCTCCAATTGATATTGGTTAATTTTTATTTATTTTATTTTTATTTTAATTAATTTCCCTATCCACATTTGTTTGCAGGGGATTTACCTACATGTTGCTGCCTTTTGCAGCCCTCTAGCTCTTTCCTGGGCTGTTTTACAGCCTTTTTAGTGCCGAAAAGTTCGGGTCCCCATTGACTTCAATGGGGTTCGGGTTTGGGACGAAGTTCGGGTCGGGTTCGGATCCCGAACATTTCCGGGAAGTTCGGCAGAACTTCTCGAACCCGAACATCCAGGTATTCGCTCAACTCTAGTTACGAGCTGCCTGCACGCCAGCAGTGGTGGCCGTGCTTGCTCACTACAGGAAAAAGCGCCAGCCTGTCTGATGGACAGGATCACGTGAGTGCGCATAGGCCAGCACACTGGATTGCAGTGTGGTCATAACCCCTGGAAACCAACAATTTTCTGTATAATGTGGTGGAAAAATGAATCAAGCTAGCAAAGGAGGCAATATGGACAATCACAATACATTAGTAAGCACCTTGTATTAACTCTGTCTACAAGATAAATGCCATTTTCTGAAGTGAGTCGACCCCTTTAAGCTTGCATACCTGATGATTGGTGGACATGTACATTTGTTTCCTGGCCACGCATTTCGTTAACAGTTGCTCACAATGGTGGAGGAGTAGTCTAAGCAGGAGAAATAGTAAGTGATGATGACGAGGCACTGTGCTGCAAGTGGATATGGCCTGGATGACACATAGGAGACCAGGAGGAGGACACTCTTGTTGAACTAGCTGGCAGCCCCTTCAATTTGCAAACATTACTTAGTGATGCTGTATATGTACTGCAATAGACAGTGGCGCACATGTTTGTGTTTAAATGCCCATGGCTTATTTTAATCCTGCATATCTTGTGCACGGCAATGGTTTTGTTTTACACTGTGGAAAAAAACTGCCAGGCAGAATGTACTCGAACATTGTGCACAGAGCTTGGCTTCGGTCTGGCACATTTTGAGACTGTGCCTACAGAAGCACATCTGGTCTTGGTAGTTTTTCAGAGGTTCTGGCTGTTCTTTGCCTCTGCTCTTTATTGCCCACCTTCTTCCTCTAATGTTACCTTCTACTCGGCACCCAGATCCAGCTCCTAGGTCCTCCCCAACATACAATTATTGTTTTCCTCACCTTCCGCACCACTTTTATCAGACTGTGATACTGTATGTCACTGTGGGCTCCTTGGCTCCCCTTCCATTTCCCTGCTCTGTATTGGCCTCAAGTGCCATTGCTGGTACTCCTGCTGCCACCACTATGGCTACAAGTGCCACTACGACCACCACCACCCACCAACACAGCTACATGTATGCATAGGGTACTCCACCTTTGCCTGTAACTCCTCCTTATGGCAGTTCAGATTCTGACTGTTCTTACAAGTAATCAACAGGAAGACTAGCTTGAGTATTTTCCATAGCACATTGGGTTTTGTTGCCTCTTCTTAGGAAAAAAGAAAGTGTCCCTCTAGGAGAGGCAGTGAAGACAGACAATGCAACGAAAATGCTTTTCGGGGGTTGCAAGGAGGAGTAGGAGGAATGCTTTGATCTATGTCTCCAAGGCAAGGTGTAAGACTCAAAAGGTGACATCTACATCATACTGCTGTGACTCACAGGAGGAGTGAGCCATCCATTTCACATTCTCATCCTCTTTGTCGACAATAATAATGTGGTACCTATCAAAAACCAGGTAGAACTGTGGCCTCCTACTGCTAATGGCCGGATGCCTAAGGGCTGCTACTGCTGCCATGATCCACATTCTGACTCTCAGATGATGAGTCATGGGTCTTTCCTTTTCAACTCTTCATTTTTTCAGACATTTTATTGTGAGGCATATAAATGAAAAGTCATGGGTTTCCTATAAATGAAGTCAGGGGTTTGGTACAAAAATTATTTAATGGTACTTTTTAACACCTCTTTTTATAGTTCCCATAGGGAACTATATGAGAAAAACAATCCAATGATTGCTTGTTATACTCCAATGCATTAGGATTGAAGTCTATGAGGATTTTATTGTATTTCTAAGGCCTCATGCACAGGACTGTTGTTGTGGTCCGCATCCGAGCCGCATTTTTTGCGGCTCAGGTGCGGAACCATTCACTTTAATGGGGCTGCAGAAGATGCGGACAGCACTCCGTGTGCTGTCCGCATCCGTTGCTCCGTTCTGTGGCCCCACAAAAAAAAAATAGAACATGTCCTATTCTTGTCCATTCTGTGGACAAGAATAGCCATTTCTAAAATGGGCCGCCCGTTTCGTTAAGCAAATTGCAGAATGCACACGGATGGCTTCCGTTTTTTGCGGATCCGCGGTTTGCGGACCGCAAATAACGGCATGGTCGTGTGCATGAGGCCTAAGCAGCAGTCTCCTGTCATACAAGTGCAGTTGCGCACGCTTCCAGGTTTCCAGCATTCAGATGCCCATGGTCAGGATTTACCACGGCATCTTAAGTATTAAATATAAATAACTGGCATTACTTCCATTTCCTATATGAAACAGCAGGCACACCGTGGCTAAGGCGCCCGCTCCTTACAGATTGGGCAGAGTGGAGGTCACTCAGAGATTTTTCAGAGTTTTCATGAAATGCTCTCAACGATCATAGAGAAAATTGTGTTGGCGTTCAATTACAGCGCCAAGGTTTTCTTACTACAAGGGTGTTCGTATGTATTGCGGCCGAACCACTAAATTTACATGTGGTCACTAACTGCTGAGCTGCACCTGTATTTGCCATTGTTTGAAATATCACTTATTCTTTACAATACAAACACCATAACCACAATGTATATTTATCATGCATTGATACTTTTATTGATACTGTTAGCCTTTTATGAGGTAGGTAGAGGGGTAAGAGTCAGGTTTTGCTTGGTTTTCTCAGGTTTGTGTTCTTCTTTTCTTCTGCCCCAGGCTCTGCAATCAAAGACGCATAACATTAAAATTATGTTTATACAGATTATACCTATGGTGACTAACACGACCCATACAGTAATATACTGCTGCTCTATGAATTCATGAATATAAAGCATAATATATACAGTCAGGTCCATCGACACAATTCTAAAATTTTTGGCTCTATACACCCCCACAATGGATTTGAAATGAAACGAACAAGATGTGCTTTAACTGCAGACTGTCAGCTTTAACCGCCTCAGGACCGCCGTACGCATGATGGCGGAGGCCCTGTTATTCCTCCTGGACGCTCCGGCGCGTCCTCTCGCGAGAGGCAAAATTTGCTGTGCGTTCGTGCGTTGACAGGAACCGAAGGTAAACGAGTGGATCTGAAGCCTGCCAGCGGCGATCGTTCGCTGGCAGGCTGTAGATGCGATTTTATTAACCCCTGAAGGGTATATTAGACACTGTTTTGATAACAGCGTCTAATATACCTGCTATCTGGTCCTCTGGTAGTCCCTTTTTCTTGGATCGACCACCAGAGGACACAGGCAGCTCTGTAAAGTAGCACCAAAACACCACTATACTACACCCCGCCCTGTCACTTATTAACCCCTTATTAACCCCTGATCACCCCATATAGACTCCCTGATCACCCCCTGTCATTGATCCTCAAAACGCATACGGACGTCTGAATGGAGCCTTACAGGGGGGTGATCAATGACAGGGATGGTGATCACCCCATATAGACTCCCTGATCACCCCCCTGTCATTGATCACCCCCCTGTAAGGCTCCATTCAGACGTCCGTATGTGTTTTGCGGATCCGCAAAACACGGAGACCGCAAATCTGCAAAACACGGACACCGGCAATGTGCATTCCGCATTTTGCGGATCCGCACATTGCCAGAACTATATAGAAAATGCCTTTTCTTGTCCGTAATTGCGGACAAGAAAAGGACATGTTCTATAGGCTCTACAAAAAACGCAGTGTTCGTCCGATCAGGCCTGATCTTGTGCGCACACTTGCGTTCAGTCCACCCCACCGCAGTGACAGAATTATTTTTTTTCTGATCACTGCGAAAACACCGTAAAATTGCTGCGGCGCTAAAAAAAGATCACTTTTGAGGTTCATGGCGAGTTCATAGAAGATTTTTTTTTTTTGGCCCAAGTTAGCGGAAATGGATTTATTTTTTTTGTTATTTTGTTTTTTCTTACAAAGTCTCATATTCCACTAATTTGTGACAAAAAATAAAATCTCACATGAACTCACCATACCCCTCACGGAATCCAAATGCGTAAAAAATTTTAGACATTTATATTCCAGACTTCTTCTCATGCTTTAGGGCCCCTAAAATGCCAGGGCAGTATAAATACCCCACATGTGACCCCATTTCGGAAAGAAGACACCCCAATGTATTCGCTGAGGGGCATATTGAGTCCATGAAAGATTTAACTTTTTGTCACAAGTTAGCGGAAAGGGAGACTTTGTGAGAAAAAACAAAAAGAAATCAATTTCCGCTAACTTGTGCCAACGGAATACCTTGGGGTGTCTTCTTTCCAAAATGGGGTCACATGTGGGGTATTTATACTGCCCTGGCATTTTAGGGGCCCTAAAGCGTGAGAAGAAGTCTGGAATCCAAATGTCTAAAAATGCCCTCCTAAAAGGAATTTGGGCCCCTTTGCGCACCTAGGCTGCATAAAAGTGTCACACATGTGGTATTGCCGTACTCAGGAGAAGTTGGAAAATGTGTTTTGGGGTGTCATTTTACATATACCCATGCTGGGTGAGATAAATATCTCGGTCAAATGCCAACTTTGTATAAAAAAATGGGAAAAGTTGTCTTTTGCCGAGATACTTCTCTCACCCAGCATGGGTATACGTAAAAATACACCCCAAAACACATTGCCCTACTTCTTATGAGTGCGGCGATACCACATGTGTGACACTTTTTTGCAGCCTAGGTGCCCAAAGGGGCCCAAATTCTAAAGAGCACCTTTAGGATTTCACAGGGCATTTTTTAGGCATTTGGATTCCAAATTACTTCTCACGCTTTAGGTTCCCTAAAATGCCAGGGCAGTATAACTACCCCACAAGTGACCCCATTTTGGAAAGAAGACACCCCAAGATATTTCGTGATTGGCATAGTGAGTTCATGGAAGTTTTTATTTTTTGTCACAAGTTAGTGGAATATGAGACTTTGTAAGAAAAAAAATAAATGAAAAAATCATCATTTTCCGCTAAACTTGTGACAAAAAATAAAAAGTTCTATGAACTCACTATGCCCATCAGCGAATACATTAGGGTGTCTACTTTCCGAAATGGGGTCATTTGTGGGGTATTTCTACTGTCTGGGCATTGTAAAACTTCAGGAAACATGACAGGTGCTCACAAAGTCAGAGCTGCTTCAAAATGCGGAAATTCACATTTTTGTACCATAGTTTGCAAACGCTGTAACTTTTACCCAAACCAATAAATATACACTTATTGCATTTTTTTAAATCAAAGACATGTATAACAATAAATTTTGAGAAAAAATTATATAGAAATGTAGATTTATTTGAAAAATTTTACAACCGAAAGTGAAAATTTTCATTTTTTTGCAAAGATTTTGGTAAATTTCAATTAATATAAAAAAAAAGTAAAAATGTCAGCAGCAATGAAATACCACCAAATTAAAGCTCTATTAGTGAGAAAAAAAGGAGGTAAAATTCATTTGGGTGGTAAGTTGTATGACCGAGCAATAAACCGTTAAAGTAGTGTAGTGCAGAATTGCAAAAAGTGGTCTGGTCATTAAGGGTGTTTAAGCTAGGGGAGCTGAAGTGGTTAATTTGAGGGTATTTACATCCAAATCAGGTGAACGGTGTAGGAATTACAACAGTTTAATATGTGCCTCCCACTTATCAAGGGACCAAAAGTAATGGGACAATTGACTACTTAGCTGTTACATGTTCAGGTGTGTGTTATTCCCTCATTGTCCCAATTACAATGAGCAGATAAAAGGTCCAGAGTTCATTTCAAGTGTGCTATTTGCATTTGGAATCTGTTGCTATTAACTCTCAAGATGAGATCCAAAGAGCTGTCACTATCAGTGAAGCAAGCCATCATTAGGCTGAAAAAACAAAACAAACCCATCAGAGAGATAGCAAAAACATTAGGCGTGACCAAAACAACTGTTTGGAACATTCTTAAAAAGAAGGAACGCATCGGTGAGCTCAGCAACACCAAAAGACCCGGAAGACCACGGAAAACAACTATGGTGGATGACCGAATAATTTTTTCCCTGGTGAAGAAAACACCCTTCACAACAGTTGGCAAGATCAAAAACACTCTCCAGGAGGTAGGTGTATGTGTGTCAAAGTCAACAATCAAGAGAAGACTTTACCAGAGTGAATACAGAGGGTTCACCACAAGATATAAACCATTGGTGAGCCTCAAAAACAGGAAGACAAGATTAGAGTTGGCCAAACGACATCTAAAAAAGCCTTCACAGTTCTGGAACAACATCCTATGGACAGATGAGACCAAGATCAACTTGTACCAGAGTGATGGGAAGAGAAAAGTATGGAGAAGGAAAGGAACTGCTCATGATCCTAAGCATACCACCTCATCAGTGAAGCATGGTGGTGGTAGTGTCATGGCGTGGGCATGTATGGCTGCCAATGGAACTGGTTCTCTTGTATTTATTGATGATGTGACTGCTGACAAAAGCAGCAGGATGAATTCTGAAGTGTTTGGGGCAATATTATCTGCTCATGTTCAGCCAAATGCTTCAGAACTCATGGGATGGCGCTTCACAGTGCAGATGGACAATGACCCAAAGCTTACTGCAAAAGCAACCAAAGAGTTTTTTATGGGAAAGAAGTGGACTGTTATGCAATGGCCAAGTCAATCACCTGACCTGAATCCGACTGAGCATGCATTTCCCTTGCTGAAGACAAAACTGAAGGGAAAATGCCCCAAGAACAAGCAGGAACTGAAGACAGTTGCAGTAGAGGCCTGCCAAAGCATTACCAGGGATGAAACCCAGCGCCTGGTGATGTCTATGCGTTCCAGACTTCAGGCTGTAATTGACTGCAAAGGATTTTCAACCAAGTATTAAAAAGTGAAAGTTTGATTTATGATTATTATTATTATTATTATTATGTCCCATTACTTTTAGTCCCGTAACAAGTGGGAGGCACATATGCAAACTGTTGTAATTCCTACACCATTCACCTGATTTGGATGTAAATACCCTCAAATTAAAGCTGCCAGCCTGCAGTTAAAGCACATCTTGTTTGTTTCATTTTAAATCCATTGTGGTGGTGTATAGAGCCAAAAAAAATTGAATTGTGTCAATGTCCCAATATTTAGGGACCTGACTAATATATAAATATATATATATATATATATATATGTGTATGTGTGTGTGTGTGTGTGTGTGTGTATGTGTGTGTATGTGTGTGTATATTTGCACACAGGTACATCAGGTATCCGGGAAGGTTTTAGACCAGGTCTCAGCTCTCTAGCACATACCGTTCCTGAGATATTCCCAAAAAAATGCATTAGCCAATAGAAGCCTGGTCACATGACCCTTTTCAGCCAATGGAAGCTTGCAGGCCCTTAGTCTCCACATACACACAGTTTTACACCAGGTTTCCATAACAACCTAGCCATTTTTCTTCACTGCTGTGACACTGTTAAGGGAGCGGAGTGCTCTGGAGGTCACAGTTCAGGGGGCAAGTATAGTATCCATTCAAAAGACGGACTTAAAAAACCCACCCTCAGGTCCTGCTAAGCCATGCCTCCGGCCTGGTTAGGCCACATCCCTTCCCTCTCCACAGCTAATGGAGATTGAAAAAAATGAAGGTAAAAATCAACTTCTGTCAGCTACAGGGGTGGGAGGGAAGGTGACTTTCCCCTTGCAGCTCACGCTCAGACAGCACAGTGCTGCTGTCTGAGAGTGAGCTGTTCCAAAGGACATCCCTGTGTCCATCCAGGCCCTGCGCTGGACGGAGGACAGGGAGTCTGAAAGCCAGATATTTGGATATTTGCTATAACATATAAGGTTTTACTGATGATTTTGCTTCATATTATACACAGTATGGAAGATTTATTAAGTTTGGCGTTACCATATACAATTTTTTTTTCTCTTGTGCAGTGGAATAAGATACTCCTAATTTATTAAGAGGCAGATTCCTCTTAATAAATTTGGTGCATCTCTGGCCCTCAATGCACCAGAAACTCAAAAATTGTTGCTTGTAAGTGTCTCACTCCTCTGGCTCATTGAAGGAGACCAAGCAGCATACCCCCCTTTATGATGACCAAGAGGGCATATTGCCTCAAAAAAGGGTACTTCATGCAAGGATCTGATATTGTCTGCCCAGGAGCTACAATGTAAGCATTAAGTCATTTGCACAAAACAACGTAACTATATATTATCAGTATGCAAGAGGTATATGGAACAGACTCACAAGCTGAGTCCATTCCGTACACGAAAGGTGTCAGCTATGTTACACAGCTGACACCCACATGCAGCAACAAGACGTTTAACCCCTTAGATGGCATGAAAAATTGTGACCGCAACACCTGAGCAGTTAGAAATAGGGAATGTATTGCCTCTCTCCTCTGATCACCCCCCATAACATAATTATGGGATGAGTGGTTTTCATAGTGGCCAGGGGCCTTGTAGAGAACCTCATGCCTCATGTTAAGACTTCTATTACACTCTGCCTCTGGTCTAGTAGGACAATGGTAAAATCACCATACACTTGGATAAAGATGTATTGCACGGTACAAGTGAGTGATCACATGTTCAAATTCCCTAAATGAATAAAAAAAGTTTACAAATCTTTATCAAAAACATAAAAAGCAAAATGTTAACAGTTCGAAAAACCCTTTCTCCATTTTCATATTAAAAATTAAAAACAATAGCAAAATAGATTAAATTGGCCTCATCCAAAAATGTCCAAACTACCATATATCATGTTATCGTCCCACTATTTACTTTTTGGGCACTATTAGTGTTGGTTGAGCACCAAAGTGCTTGTGTGCTCTGGTGCTCGAGTAGAACACTTCACTCTAGTTCGGCTTAGGAGTCGCTGGTCTCCTCCACAAAAAAAAAAAAACTGAATAAAAATGAGGGGGCACATCTGCTTATCTCCCATGAAGACAAAATAATTGGCTTTTTGAAAACCAAAATGCTTGACTATTTTTTCCACCAACATCTGACACTTGGGGAGAGTCAAGAGGTCCCCTTAAACATTAGATGGTCATCTGTTTCTGCCAAAATCTGTAGGTTTGGCCAGCATTCATCTAATGTGTATAACCACCTTTAGGTTTTAAGCATTTGTTACCTACTCATAATACTAGCATAAAGTATGTTGTATATGCACATAATACATCATTATGAAGAGCAGCACCTGAAAGTAATTGTGTTTCACCTGTTGAAAAGGCATCAATGTCCACCACCATGTTGATCATCACATTGAGACAAGCTCTGTCGACCATGTTGTCCGTGGTGACCATGGCCTCCTTGATGTCCACCCTGACCATGTTGCCCTGCTTGGCATTGCTGGCTTTGTGCTCCATGACCTCCATGTTGTCCTTGTTGACATTGCTGGCTTTGGGTCTGGCATTGCTGAGACTGGGTCTGGCATTGCTGGGTCTGGCATTGCTGGGCCTGCTTCCCATGTCCATGACCTCCTTTAACTCCAGACATGATCTTTGCACTGATTTGCTGAATGCAGCTAAGAACAGATCAATGGTTTGAATATGTTCTGCTGTTTGTCCTTTGGTACAGTAACTTTTATACTCTGTCAGTGATTGTGATGTCATCAAAACACCCTTGCATTTGTCAATTACTCTTTGACGCACCCAAAATTTGAACATTTTTCTTTTTTGTGTTAACATGAGCAACACAGTATTAAAGGCTCTGAAAACTTCAAGAACATTAACAGATTTACCATCACCTTTTGATGTTTGATATGACTAGTTTCTTTTATGGGAGGTTGATGTTTTAAATGTCATTCATTATATGTATGGTAGATGACACAAAATTTAAAAGCTTTGATAATTCTTCATAATCATGCTCTTTTCAGTAATTTTTCCCCCCCAATCCACAGGTTTGAAAGTCATAGTTAAGAGGAGTAATATTAACATGCAATTTTTTGATGTTTTAATTTCGAGTATGATTTATGGCAGAGGGATAGAAAGTATTGAAGCGAAAATGTGTATGGGTGCCCGTGAGAAATGTCCATACATACAGACTTACAGTACATAAGCATATACAAATATGTTTCTTTTATTTTGGCTTCTTCCAGGGTAGAAGGTGCAAAATTTAGGATTAACCCCATCATTTTGAACATTTTGTCTCATCTGCAGGCAGCATGTTATAGAGCAGGAGGAGCTAAGCAGATTGATATGTAGTTTTTTGGAAACATTTTCAGTAGCATTTTTTATTTTTTTTTCCTGGTAATTCCTGGATTAGGAGTCCAATGAATAGATTTATTAGTGCATGACAACCATCTTTGTGTAATTATACATACCATATGTCAATCACTGAGTAGAACCAGCAACTGAATGCAGGAATTAAAGTGAAAAAGTACAAGTTATATTAAACTATATACTGTATCAATCTGATCAGCTACTCCTCTCTATAAATTGGTGCCTGCATACTGGACTGAAGGATTCCCTCTGAGCTTCATTAGTGTGCTGCTTGTACCTGATATTTGAATTGTTAACAAAAAATTATATTTCATGTCCCCTGTTTCAGCCATAGAATGTCAGACCTCATGCTTTTGTAGCTGGGCTGTATTAGAGGAGCACAGGCTGATTCCCAGGCCTGCACACTCTTCCTACACAGCCCAGCAGCACAATGTATCTGTGGCCGTATCATGGCACAATGTGAGCATTGCTACAATTAGGAGGGCACAATGTGGTCATTACTACCAAAAAGGTGGCACAATGTGGGTATCACTATTAAAAGGGGTAACAATGGGCATTACTATTAAAAATTGGCACAATATGGGCATTACTATTAAAAGAAGTGCATGACTACTTTAAAGGGCTTTACTACTAAAGGGAAGCACAATGTAGGCATTGCTACTACAAGGAGGCACAATGTAGGCATAACTACTGTGTGATGCATGATCTGGGCATAACTACTGTGAGGGGACACAATGTGAGCATAACCACTGTGCGGGGGCACAATGTAGATATAACTTCTGTGTGGGGGCACTAAAGGGACTAGACAGGATTGGACTTGTATAAATATTCACTGGGCAGTTAGAGGTGTGTCTTAGTATTTACAAAAATTGTGTGCCACTGCTATGGCCCCTACTTGTACATGCTTTTTAAAAAGCTGTAGAAACTGTATAAATTACAGTACTTGGACTAACCTGGATCATATGATGATCTGTACATTTATGAGGTACTGTATGTTTTGTTTGAAAATATTTGCTGTCACTGTCCTATGATTATTGAGAGAAGAGGTAAAGCATCTCTTTGTGCAGAGCCTTAAGAACACCTACTGTACCTTCCATCTTCTCCCTCCTGAAAGCAAAACTAAGGATAATACCAAAAGTCCATGTAAATGCAATGTACATTTCTGCCAGTTACCAGGGGTCATATTCACTGCAAACATTGAATGATAGTATGGTAGTAGGGAGGAATCGGGCAACTATAGGCCAGTAAGCCTGACATCAAGAATGGGAAAATTAATGGAAACCATACTTAAGGAGAGGATTGTGAAACATCTAAAATCCCATGGATTAAAAGATGAAAAACAGCATGGGTTTACTTCAGGGAGATCATGTCAAACTAATCTTATTGATTTTTTTGATTGGGTGACTAAAATAATAGATTCCTAGGAGAAATCCATGGCACACAAATTTTTTCTTCATCAAATAGTGCTTTTAATACATAGTCGTTTTTACATCATTTTTTTGTTCCATCCAGAGAAAGTAACAATGCAATACAATTGGCCAAAAACGAAAATGAAACCCCAACGTTTCGGTCGGCTGTCGACCTTTATCAAGGGATCTGAAAAGAATATACAGCGATATTATGGTAAATATCATGGATCAAAAGATGATGTAGAGCTTAATACTATAATCTGAGTAAAAAATACTAATGGCTGCTGGATGATGTCATCTTGGAGACGTACAAGAGTCTGTGCTGGCTGAGACAACAATTAACACTAGCTCAGCAGTCCAAACAGAATGGTAGAAAATAAGGGAAGGAAAAAAGTGATCTAACAGAAGGAAAAACTATACGATATATAAGATGACTAAATATATAACATGCATATAAGACCTCGGTACATCAATCAATAGGCACATGTGATCAATTCCTTTGAATAACATATGTTGCTGCTAGGTATGAAAAAAATGTAGTGCAGAGTATTATTGGGAGTTGAGAGCACATAATGGTGGAGGAGGGGTAAGGATGATTGAGGCAACATAGAGTTGCTAGTATAGGAGGAAGACGCTGTATGGAGAGGCTAGAGAGTAGATGGAGAATGAAAATCATCATCTAAAATAATAGATGCCGGAGGTGCAGTAGACATCGCTTATCTAGACTTTAGTAAGGCTTTTGATACTGTCCCACATAGAAGGCAAATCAATAAATTAGAGTCTTTGGGCGTGGACTCCCATATTGTTGAATGGATTAGGCAGTGGCTGAGGGACAGACAACAGAGAGTTGTAGTCAATGGAGTATATTCAGACCATGGTCTTGTTACCAGTGGGGGACCTCAGGGATCTGTTCTGGGACCCATATTGTTTAATATATTTATCAGCGAAATTGCAGAAGGCCTCGATGGTAAGGTGTGTCTTTTTGCTGATGACACAAAGATTTGTAACAGGGTTGATGTTCCTGGAGGGTAACACCAAATGGAAAAGGATTTAGGAAAACTAGAGGAATGGTCAAAAACCTGGCAACTAAAATTTTATGTTGATAAGTGCAAGATAATGCACCTGGGGCGTAAAAACCCAAGAGCAGAATATAAAATCAGTGATACAGTCCTAACCTCCATACCTGAGGAAAGGGATTTAGGGGTCATTATTTCAGAAGACTTAAAGGTAGGCAGACAATGTCATAGAGCAGCAGGAAATGCTAGCAGAATGTTTGGGTGTATAGGGAGAGGCATTACCAGTAGAAAGAGGGAGGTGCTCATTAGTGTTGATCACGAATATTCGAAATGCGAATTTTAATCGCGAATATCGGCACTTTGACAATTTGCGAATATTTAGAATATCGCAAAATATATTCGTAATCGCGAATATTAAATTTTTTATACCAGTTCATGCGAATTTTTATTAGAATTCTTTAGGCAAATTTTATGCGAATCAAGAAAATAATGCCTAGAGATCATGAATTCGCGAATTCTCGAATATATGGCGAATATTCGCCCAAATATTCGCGAAATATCGCGAATTCGAATATTGCCCCTGCCGCTCATCACTAGTGCTCATGCCGCTCTACAGAGCACTAGTGAGACCTCATTTGGATTATTGTGCTCAGTACTGGAGACCATATCTCCAGAAGGATATTGATACTTTGAAGAGAGTTCATAGAAGAGCTACTAAACTGGTACATGGATTGCAGGATAAAACTTACCAGGAAAGATTAATGGACCTTAACATGTATAGTTTGGAAGAAAGACGAGACAGAGGGGATATGATAGATGTTTTTAAATACATAAAGGGAATCAACAAGGTAAAAGAGGAGAGAATATTTAAAAGAAGAAAAACTGCTACAAGAGGACATAGTTTTAAATTAGAGGGGCAAAGGTTTAAAAGTAATATCAGGAAGTATTACTTTACTGAGAGTAGTGGATGCATGGAATAGCCTTCCTGCAGAACGGGTAGCTGCAAATACATTGAAGGAGTTTAAGCATGCATGGGATAGGCATAAGGCTATCCTTCATATAAGATAGGGCCAAGGGCTATCCATAGTATTCAGTATATTGGGCAGACTAGATGGGCCAAATGGTTCTTATCTGCCGACACATTCTATGTTTCTAAGCTATGTGAGATATAAGTGTCAGAGCTCTAAACCAAGGGACCCAGATTTTAAGTAATGTATCTAAATTGCCACAATTCGTTTGACTTCAATTCGCTCAACACTAATTCTGAACAACTTCACTGCTAATCTCCCATATTTGAAAACTCGGACCCTAGACAGTTTTCTGTGTATTATGCACAGATGTATGTTACATCAACAATAGGTTAGGAGCTATTACAAAATATTTATATCGGTTGACCAACCCCTTTAAAATAAATCATCAAATTGGGTTAGGTCTAAGGACAGGTCACCAATATTAGTTCCAGAAAAAACTCTTTTATAATGACCATGGGATGACATTAAAATGTATCATTTATTTTGGCAATGATTGGTTCTTCATAACAATATTAGGTTTGAGAATATTTAATGCAAAGCTTCCAACATCTGACTCCTTCTCCACTATTATACAAAGGGGTGTCCCCAGAGGTACGTCCCGAGTGCCCTCAGGTATCAGCATTTTATCCAAATAACCTTCTTCCTGCACTTCAAAACCTTAGTGAAAAGAATGAATGTCATTAACCCTTCATACTGAGCCTGCAATCACAATGAAGCTTAGATAAACCTAGGCATACGATAGAAACGATTACAGGGGATGGAAATGTACCCGCTAGCAATACACACAGAGGGAACTTGCACAAGCCCACGGTTGATTGTGTACTGGTAAAGTCTACCACTATAGTAATGTGGGCAGCCACACCAATCACTTCTACAATCCTGTGCCATCACATAGCAAGAACACGCCAAGCTGACATATCTCCTGCCAGCAAGAACTGTTGACGGCCAGGCAGGGCGAGTTTGTGGGCATTATTCAGTGGCTGATCTCTCCCTCTCTTACTCAGCAGTACAGGAAGCGACCGCTGACCAATGAATATTCCACTGTAGCGCATCACTGGTGTCTAGCGTATTGATAGGAGTACACCCTGAAGAATACTGGGTTATGAGTGATGTGTATATTCCACCACGGCTCAGATGGCAGATACCTATGGTGGCTTTGTCTGTTTCAATCTCTGCTAGGAGATCTCCCTCGCCAAAATGGTCTCCAATCTTGTTTTCCCATTTCTGTACTGTGCCCATCGTCATGGTCGGTGAAAGTGCAGGTAACATGATCTGTTCAGTAAGAGAAAGAGTTAGAGATATTGAATTATAAATCCACAAAGGACATGACTATCAATACGTTGTTCATAAGAAGCTAATGACAGAAAGGATTTACCATTGTGATGTCTACTCACAGCCATATGCTAGTAAAGGGCGCTTTACAAGGGCCGAAGATCCGCCAGATAATCGCTAACGAGCTCTCATAGGAACGCTTGTTAGCAGTAGTTATCTGGCGGTGTAAAGGGGCCGCCTGATAATTTGTGTAGGCACCTAAATCAGAATTTGCCGGCAAACAACGAGTCTGTATGGGGATGAGCGATGGCATTAGTGATCACTCCTCCCCATACTGTGGAGGAGATCACTGCATGAGAGCAGTGAGACTATGGAACTCTCTGCCTGAGGAGGTGGTGATGATGAGCTCACTAAAAGAGTTCAAGAGGGGACTGTATGTATTTCTGGAGGGTAATAATATTACAGGCTATAGCTACTAGAGAGGGGTCGTTGATCCAGGGAGTTATTCTGATTGCCTGATTGGAGTCAGGAAGGAATTTTTTATTCCCCTAAAGTAGGGAAAATTGGCTTCTACCTCGCAGGTTTTTTTATTTGCCTTCCTCTGGATCAACTTGCAGGATGACAGGCCGAACTGGAAGGACAAATGTCTTTTTTCGGCCTTATGTACTATGTTACTATGTTACTATGTAAGGTATCCTTCAAAATGTTCACATATACTGTACTTGGTAAATATGGAAATGCAATGTCCATGGTCTGAGCTAACACAAAAAAAGACTGTCCTGACCTAGATAATGCCTGGTGTTTGTATTTTGGTTATGATGGCTGCTGTCATTATACAATACATTAAGTTTAGGTTGCTGGCAATGAGCGATGCATATAACTATGAAATTAATTGCTTTATAAAAATATTTATTTTTCAGGGGAAAGATGAGTAGGAGATTATAAATAAAATTTTTATTGTTGTATGCGCTATCTGAAAATAAGTTATTAGTTTGTGTCAGAAATCTCCACCCCAATAAAATGTATGTATATTATGATTCAAGGAGATGTGTTCATAGTAATTGGGCGGTTGTGTGTAAACTATTTCTGCAACATTTGTTAGGCCAGTTCATAATGAAGCCTGATATATTTCTCCTATGGATAAAAATATTTTTAAATTACATGTGTTTTGTGGATTCTACAAGTGGTTAACACTTTTAGTTCTTGTCACAGAAGCACCCAAAGGTGCAAAAAAAGAAGCTGTCTTACATTTTAAACTGGCACTGGATGTGCCGATGTTATGGAGAGGATCCACTGCCAGCTCTAGGACTTTATTAAAACCAACCGAAAAAAATGACGTGGTGTTAAACAGGCAGGAAGTGCTCAAACCCATATGCAGTTGTGCATATATATACACAAGGGAGCAAATCCTGCACTTGTGGCCCGTTGCTAATGGCGATCAACAGCAAAAATGCATACAGTGGAGGATGCCCGCAGCGGACCACAAGTACCACAATAAACATCCTACACAAGATAGCAATTATGTGGATGTGATAACCAATATAACAATAAAATAATGGCAAAGACAGGTGCACTCTGCGGTCTTACTAAACCCTTAAACTGATGTTAAAATTGAGACATTAGCCAACATATCCTACTGTGAAGGACATGTCTGAGCCCGAGCACCATGCCAAGGTTTCTCACCATGCCATTTTTTTCAGTTTGTTTGTATTTAGAGATGCCTGGAGGTGTATAAACTCCAATTTAAATGTACCCATTTTCCATCCACAGGCTACATTTAGGTGCACCTGTCTGTTGAGTGTGGAGTACCACACACAGTTATTTCTGGTGTCAGCAAGGACTTGTTCGTCGTAATCAAATAGTAGAAAATTGCAGCACACCGTTTTTTTTCTTTGCCGTAGAGTTATGTTTTATTATACACTCACCTAAAGAATTATTAGGAACACCTGTTCTATTTCTCATTAATGCAATTATCTAGTCAACCAATCACATGGCAGTTGCTTCAATGTGGGGGATTCAATCAGCACAACCCTATATGTAGGTGCACATTGCTATGGCAAAATACATATACAAAGAAAAAGACACAAATGCAATGGCACTGCAACCAGCATTCTGCCCTGCCTCTATGCTGGATGAGGCATTGGTGTACATTTTGGCCAAAGCGTAATAAGCCACTCACCACGTCAAGGTCGCCTTTATGGAGTGGTCCCTAACACTAGTTCCTACCTGTTGGTGTGCCATGACAGCCACACAAAGTCCAGGGAATGCAGGTGCAGCATGCACGCCAAGCACACTCTGCTTTTAACCCCGTCCGTTGCCATTACAGCTTTCATCTGATCCAGGGATGCAAGTACCAACATGCATGCTGAGCCCACTATATACTTCTCCTGGAGCCAAATGGCTACTGGTAGGTGCTATATATGCAGACTCAGTTTTATACTGACTTTAAAACCAGCCTGTGGCGAAACCGACCTCGCCACTGGGTTTTGGAGAGGACTGGCTGCTGGCCTCTTGCCCCAGGATTATGGGCCATATACTAACTTTTAAACCCCTGAACCGATTCAAGTGAATTTTGGATAGGTTTGTCCCCACGTTATACTGTTTGAATTAATGTAAGTTATATGTATGGCCAATGTAAACTCACAAAGTTGTAACAATTTATAATAAGTGTAACTTGTCAGCTTGGAAGGAAATGCTGGGTGTGTTTCTATTGTGCCATTGTCCCATTGTGTGTTTAAATGGTGATGTCTGTCCTGTTGTCTGCGCATGTGTATTGGCGATCTCCCTTTGTCCTCAGAGATAATTGGATTGCTCTTCAGATTGTCTGGACAGAGAGGAGGAAACCATGATGCATTGTGGGGATATGTTGTCCTATGTCAGTCTTCATTCTGGTCCTCTGGGGGCGTGAACGATTGGTTGCTGTAGTTACATTGTATGTGTTGTTAATTACTGATTGGTTGTATTTCAAACCCCTGTGGGCAGTACTATGTTTGTGGTTTATGAATAAAAGAGGCTGTACGTGAAGTACAGTCAGACCACTGCTTGACCCTCAAAACGGAGCCTTGTCTCGTTATTGGGGGGATTCACTGTATGCTGTTAGAAGACCGATTGCCAGGATTGTATGCTTTTCCTGTTCGTCTGCTAGCAGCTATTCGTGAGGTTCCAGTTTGGAGTGCTACTTTGTATCCAGTTCGGGAGTTGGTGTTCTGCAAGTAGCTGTGCCTGTTTCTCAGAAAGGGGCTTATTGCCTAAACGGATTTTAACCCCTTGTCTGCGGAAACGTGCCGTTACATTGGTGGCAAGCAGCGGGATCGTTCCTACAGCCAGAAGGACAGCTACAGGAGACACCATTTCTGTGGATTCTACAATTTAAGGACAACGCATGTCCCAGTACAGCGTCCCTGACAGCAGCAGGATGGAACCAGCAGTGTTATACGAGGAGGAGGACCTGGATGGCCGGGATGCATTAAGGAAAGGCATCTGGTACCAGGCCCTGGATAATCTACAATACCAGCGGGGTGAGAGTCTCCCCAGTGAAGAGCAGCGGTTGCAGAAGCAAGTGGCCCTGCGGATGCCCTTCCTGGGAGAGCAGCCCCTGGAGGAATGGGTGAAGGAACTAGAGCACCGGGTATGGCAGGAGCTATGGCTGGAGGATGCCTACAAGGCGCTTTGGTGGTATATGGCACAGTACATACCCTGGACAGTCGAACATGACAAGCCAGAGGGAGAGGAGTTTTATGGTCCTGGCTTGTTATGGGAGTCCTTTGCAGAGCCTGACTTCGGGAGCCCTGCACAGTCCAGACTTCAAAACATTTTCTATGAGAGGGAGGCTAGGCATGAGTGGGATGACCCCCATGAGGTAGAGCAAGACCTGGCTCACCTAGAAACCCTGGAGTGGGAACTGGAGCAGGACTACCGAGATCTCTTCCACTCCATTGAGAAGGCTCAGCAGGACGGTAAGGTGACAGACCCAGATCCAGACCCATTCAGCTGGGCAGATATTGTAGAATGTTACTGGGAAGGACCCCAGGTGGCCTGTAGAGATGGGACCGAGGTCTCTCCGCCGGTCCTGCAGGTAATTGGGAGCCCAGTCTCCATTCCCCAGCGGCAGTGTGAAGTGCATGGAGAGGAGAGCAGCGTCCTCCCTCCCCAGCGTCAGGCGGAGTTACAGGGGGCAGAGGTAGTTGTTCCTGCCCCCCAGCAGCAGCATGATTTTTTGGGAATTGGGAGCCCAGTCTCCTTTCCCCAGCAGCAGGCGGAGTTACAGGGGGCAGAGACAGTCGGTCCTGTCCCCCAGCGGCAGAGGGTCCAGCAGGGAATAGAGAGCCCAGTCTCCTTTCCCCAGCACCAGGACACTGTATTGGGAGCGGAGACGGTCGGTCGCCCTCCCCAGCGGCTGGAAGTATGTATGGGAGAGGAGCTCGTTACCCCCTCTCCCCAGCGGCAGCTTAACGCACCAGGGGGAGACAGTAAGCCCCACAACAGTACAGATGGGACCGTTGTCTCTGCACTTACAGTACAGGGGGTAGAGACAGTCGGTCTCCCCCTCCAACAACCAGGCTCCAACCAGGCTTCTTCCGTGGTAGCGCTGGCACCAGGGCAGAGTACCGCTGAAACCTGCCCACAAAGCAACCTCCACTCCAAGCCAGGGAGCAACACAGAGACCGAGAGTACCAGCTTCCAACACAACCTTGGTGGACTCACTGGACAGAGACAGGCTACTAAAGTCAACAGGTCCAGTATTTGGTTGTGGGTGGGCTGCCAGACTAACTCAGGTACCGACCGGCGTGAGGTCAGGTATCTGGTTAGTCTTCCCTGGGGGGGGGGAGATGTGTGGCGAAACCGACCTCGCCACTGGGTTTTGGAGAGGACTGGCTGCTGGCCTCTTGCCCCAGGATTATGGGCCATATACTAACTTTTAAACCCCTGAACCGATTCAAGTGAATTTTGGATAGGTTTGTCCCCACGTTATACTGTTTGAATTAATGTAAGTTATATGTATGGCCAATGTAAACTATCAAAGTTGTAACAATTTATAATAAGTGTAACTTGTCAGCTTGGAAGGAAATGCTGGGTGTGTTTCTATTGTGCCATTGTCTCATTGTGTGTTTAAATGGTGATGTCTGTCCTGTTGTCTGCGCATGTGTATTGGCGATCTCCCTTTGTCCTCAGAGATAATTGGATTGCTCTTCAGATTGTCTGGACAGAGAGGAGGAAACCATGATGCATTGTGGGGATTTTAACCCCTTGTCTGCTGAAACGGTCCGTCACACAGCCTCCAGGACAGATTGACTGGTCAGGTGTGCATGACTACATGGAGATCGCCACGCCTCCAATATATACTACAAAGAAAAAATGTGGGGGATTTAATCAGCACAACCCTATATATTCTCCTGAACCCCAAACTGAATGTCAGAATGGGAAAGAAAGGTGATTTAAGCAATTTTGAGCGTGGCATGGTTGTTGGTGCCAGACGGGCCGGTCTGAGTATTTCACAATCTGCTCAGTTACTGGGATTTTCACGCACAACCATTTCTAGGGTTTACAAAGAATGGTGTGAAAAGGGAAAAACATCCAGTATGGGGCAGTCCTGTGGGCAAAAATGCCTTGTGGATGCTAGAGGTCAGAGGAGAATGGGCCAACTGATTCAAGCTGATAGAAGAGCAACGTTGACTGAAATAACCACTCGTTACAACTAGGGATGAGCGAACCCGAACTGTATAGTTCGGGTTCGTGCCGAATTTTGGGGTGTCCGTGACACGGACCCGAACCCGAACATTTTCGTAAAAGTCTGGGTTCGGGTTCGGTGTTCGGCGCTTTCTTGGCGCTTTTTGAAAGGCTGCAAAGCAGCCAATCAACAAGCGTCATACTACTTGCCCCAAGAGGCCATCACAGCCTTGCCTACTATTGGCATGGCTGTGATTGGCCAGTGCACCATGTGACCCAGCCTCTATTTAAGCTGGAGTCACATAGCGCCGCACGTCACTCTGCTATGATCAGTATAGGGAGAGGTTGCAGCTGCGACGTTAGGGCGAGATTAGGCAGATTAACTCCTCCAAAAGACTTCATTCTGTGATCGATCTGCAGCTGTGGATCATTGAAGTGCTATTATTGACTTGCTCACTTTTTTGAGGCTGCCCAGAGCGTTTTTAGATCACTTTTTTTCTGGGGTGATCGGCGGCCATTTTGTGACTTGTGGTGCGCCAGCACGAGCTATCACCAAGTGTATTTAACCATCGATAGTGTGGTTATTTTGTGCTATATCCTACATCAGCTGCAGGCTGAGCCTGTGTCACCGAAGTGCATTTAACCATCAACAGTCTGGTTATTTTTTGGCCATATATTACATCAGGGGCAAGTTGAGCCTGTCACCCAGCGCCTAAAAAATAGACCTGACATTTCTATTCAACCAAATCTGCACAGTTTTAGCTGGTCAAGTTATTTGTAGTGACCGTCAAAGCAGACTTTTTCTTCTGGGTTGAAAAAGCATTCCCAAATTTGCCATTCTGAAAATAACTAGTTTGTGGTATTTCAGGCCTACTTGAAATCTATCCCAAAAAGAAAATCTTCCATTAAAGGATTTGATAGTATCATTCAGAAAAACCTAAGACACACGCTAGCGTGCTGATAGAAGTGTCATTCTGTGATTAAAGCTATAACTGTGACACAGCGCAAAAAAAAAAAAACAGGTCTCACATCTCTATTCAACCAAATCTGCACTGTTTTAGCTGGTCAAGTTATTTGTAGTGACCGTCAAAGCAGACTTTTTGTTCTGGGTTGAAAAAGCATTCCCAAATTTGCCATTCTCAAAATTGTGGTGAACGGGAACAATGAGGAAAACATCTAATAAGGGACGCGGACGAGGACGTGGACATGGTCGTGGTGGTGTTAGTGGACCCTCTGGTGCTGGGAGAGGACGTGGCCGTTTTGCCACAGCCACACGTCCTAGTGAACCAACTACCTCAGGTCCCAGTAGCCGCCAGAATTTACAGGGATATTTGGTGGGGCCCAATGCCGTTCTAAGGATGGTAAGGCCTGAGCAGGTACAGGCATTAGTCAATTGGGTGGCCGACAGTGCATCCAGCATGTTCACATTATCTCCCACCCAGTCTTCTGCAGAAAGCGCACAGATGGCACATGAAAACCAAGCCCATCAGTCTGTCACATCACCCCCATGCATATCAGGGAAACTGTCTGAGCCTCAAGTTATGCAGCAGTCTCTTATGTTGTTTGAAGACTCTGCTGCCAGGGTTTTCCAAGGGCATCCACCTAGCCCTTCACCAGGGGTGGAAGAGATAGAATGCACTAACGCACAACCACTTATGTTTCCTGATGATGAGGACATGGGAATACCACCTCAGCACGTCTCTGATGATGACGAAACACAGGTGCCAACTGCTGCGTCTTTCTGCAGTGTGCAGACTGAACAGGAGGTCAGGGGTCAAGACTGGGTGGAAGACGATGCAGGGGACGATGAGGTCCTAGACCCCACATGGAATGAAGGTCTTGCCACTGACTTTCACAGTTCGGAGGAAGAGGCAGTGGTGAGACCGAGCCAACAGCGTAGCAAAAGAGGGAGCAGTGGGCAAAATCAGAACACCCGCCACCAAGAGACTCCGCCTGCTACTGACCGCCGCCATCTGGGACTGAGCACCCCAAAGGCAGCTTCAAGGAGTTCCCTGGCATGGCACTTCTTCAAACAATGTGCTGACGACAAGACCCGAGTGGTTTGCACGCTGTGCCATCAGAGCCTGAAGCGAGGCATTAACGTTCTGAACCTTAGCACAACCTGCATGACCAGGCACCTGCATGCAAAGCATGAACTGCAGTGGAGTAAACACCTTAAAAACAAGGAAGTCACTCAGGCTCCCCCTGCTACCTCTTCTGCTGCTGCTGCCTCGGCCTCTTCTGCTGCTGCCGCCGCCTCGGCCTCTTCTGCTGCTGCTGCCGCCGCCGCCTCGGCCTCTTCCTCTGCCTCTGGAGGAACGTTGGCACCTGCCGCCCAGCAAACATGGGATGTACCACCAACACCACCACCTGCGTCACCAAGCATCTCAACCATGTCACACGGCAGCGTTCAGCTCTCCATCTCACAAACATTTGAGAGAAAGCGTGAATTCCCACCTAGCCACCCTCGATCCCTGGCCCTGAATGCCAGCATTTCTAAACTACTGGCCTATGAAATGCTGTCATTTAGGCTGGTGGACACACAGCTTCAAACAGCTCATGTCACTTGCTGTCCCACAGTATGTTGTTCCCAGCCGCCACTACTTCTCTAAGAGAGCCGTGCCTTCCCTGCACAAACAAGTGTCCGATAAAATCAAGTGTGCACTGCGCAACGCCATCTGTGGCAAGGTCCACCTAACCACAGATACGTGGACCAGTAAGCACGGCCAGGGACGCTATATCTCCCTAACTGCACACTGGGTAAATGTAGTGGCGGCTGGGCCCCAGGCGGAGAGCTATTTGGCGCACGTCCTTCCGCCGCCAAGGATCGCAGGGCAACATTCTTTGCCTAATGTCTCCTCCTCCTCCTCCTACTCAGCTTCCTCCTCCTCTTCTTCCACCTGCTCATCTAGTCAGCCACACACCTTCACCACCAACTTCAGCACAGCACGGGGTAAACGTCAGCAGGCCATTCTGAAACTCATATGTTTGGGGGACAGGCCCCACACCGCACAGGAGTTGTGGCGGGGTATAGAACAACAGACCGATGAGTGGTTGCTGCCGGTGAGCCTCAAGCCCGGCCTGGTGGTGTGCGATAATGGGCGAAATCTCGTTGCAGCTCTGGGACTAGCCGGTTTGACGCACATCCCTTGCCTGGCGCATGTGCTGAATTTGGTGGTGCAGAAGTTCATTCGCAACTACCCCGACATGTCAGAGCTGCTGCATAAAGTGCGGGCCGTCTGTTCGCGCTTCCGGCATTCACACCCTGCCGCTGCTCGCCTGTCTGCGCTACAGCGTAACTTCGGCCTTCCCGCTCACCGCCTCATATGCGACGTGCCCACCAGGTGGAACTCCACCTTGCATATGCTGGACAGACTGTGGGAGCAGCAGCAGGCCATAGTGGAGTTTCAGCTGCAGCACGCACGGGTCAGTCGCACTGTGGATCAGACCCACTTCACCACCAATGACTGGGCCTCCATGCGAGACCTGTGTGCCCTGTTGCGCTGTTTCGAGTACTCCACCAACATGGCCAGTGGCGATGACGCCGTTATCAGCGTTACAATACCACTTCTATGTCTCCTTGAGAAAACACTTAGGGCCATTATGGAAGAGGAGGTGGCCCAGGAGGAAGAGGAGGAAGAGGGGTCATTTTTAGCACTTTCAGGCCAGTCTCTTCAAAGTGACTCAGAGGGAGGTTTTTTGCAACACCAGAAGCCAGGTACAAATGTGGCCAGACAGGGCCCACTACTGGAGGACGAGGAGGACGAGGATGAGGACGAGGTGGAGGAGGATGAGGATGAAGCATGTTCACAGCGGGGTGGCACCCAAAGCAGCTCGGGCCCATCACTGGTGCGTGGCTGGGGGGAAACACAGGACGATGACGATACGCCTCCCACAGAGGACAGCTTGTCCTTACCTCTGGGCAGCCTGGCACACATGAGCGACTACATGCTGCAGTGCCTGCGCAACGACAGCAGAGTTGCCACATTTTAACGTGTGCAGACTACTGGGTTGCCACCCTGCTGGATCCCCGGTACAAAGACAATGTGCCCACCTTACTTCCTACACTGGAGCGTGATAGGAAGATGCGCGAGTACAAGCGCACGTTGGTAGACGCGCTACTGAGAGCATTCCCAAATGTCACAGGGGAACCAGTGGAAGCCCAAGGCGAAGGCAGAGGAGGAGCAAGAGGTCGCCAACGCAGCTGTGTCACGGCCAGCTCCTCTGAGGGCAGGGTTAGCATGGCAGAGATGTGGAAAAGTTTTGTCACCACGCCACAGCTAACTGCACCACCTCCTGATACGGAACGTGTTAGCAGGAGGCAACATTTCACTAACATGGTGGAACAGTACCTGTGCACACCCCTCCACGTACTGACTGATAGTTCGGCCCCATTCAACTTCTGGGTCTCCAAATTGTCCACGTGGCCAGAGCTAGCCTTTTATGCCTTGGAGGTGCTGGCCTGCCCGGCGGCCAGCGTTTTGTCTGAACGTGTATTCAGCACGGCAGGGGGCGTCATTACAGACAAACGCAGCCGCCTGTCTACAGCCAATGTGGACAAGCTGACGTTCATAAAAATGAACCAGGCATGAATCCCACAGGACCTGTCCATCCCTTGTGCAGATTAGATATTAACTACCTCCCCTTAACAATATATTATTCTACTCCAGGGCACTTCCTCATTCAATACTATTTTTAATTTAATTTTACCATTATATTGTGGGGCAACCCAAAGTTGAATGAACCTCTCCTCTGTCTGGGTGCCGGGGCCTAAATGTGTGACAGTGGCCTGTTCCAGTGGTGGGTGACGTGAAGCCTGATTCTCTGCTATGACATGAATACAGATTCTGCGCTGACATAAGGCCAGATTCTCTGTTACGGGACCTCTCTCCTCTGCCTGGGTGCCTGGGCCTAAATGTGTGACAGTGGCCTGTTCCAGTGGTGGCTGACGTGAAGCCTGATTCTCTGCTATGACATGAAGACAGATTCTGCGCTGACATAAGGCCAGATTCTCTGCTACGGGACCGCTCTCCTCTGTCTGGGTGCCGGGGCCTAAATGTGTGACAGTGGCCTGTTCCAGTGGTGGGTGACGTGAAGCCTGATTCTCTGCTATGACATGAATACAGATTCTGCGCTGACATAAGGCCAGATTCTCTGTTACAGGACCTCTCTCCTCTGTCTGGGTGCCGGGGCCTAAATGTGTGACAGTGGCCTGTTCCAGTGGTGGGTGACGTTAAGCTTGATTCTCTGCTATGACATGAAGACAGATTCTGCGCTGACATAAGGCCAGATTCTCTGTTACGGGACCGCTCTCCTCTGTCTGGTTGTCGGGGCCTAAATGTGTGACAGTGGCCTGTTCCAGTGGTGGGTGACGTGAAGCCTGATTCTCTGCTATGACATGAAGAGACTGATTCTCTGCTGACATGAAGCCAGATTCTTTGCTATGGCATGAAGAGACTGATTCTCTGCTGACGTGAAGCCAGATTCTCTGCTATGGGACCTCTGTCCAATTGATATTGGTTAATTTTTTATTTTTTTTATTTTTATTTTAATTCATTTCCCTATCCACATTTGTTTGCAGGGGATTTACCTACATGTTGCTGCCTTTTGCAGCCCTCTAGCTCTTTCCTGGGCTGTTTTACAGCCTTTTTAGTGCCCAAAAGTTCGGGTCCCCATTGACTTCAATAGGGTTCGGGTTCGGGACGAAGTTCGGATCGGGTTCGGATCCCGAACATTTCCGGGAAGTTCGGCCGAACTTCTCGAACCCGAACATCCAGGTGTTCGCTCAACTCTAGTTACAACCGAGGTATGCAGAAAAGCATTTGTGCAGCCACAACATGCACAACCTTGAGGCGGATGGGCTACAACAGCAGAAGACCCCACCGGGTACCACTTATCTCCACTACAAATAGGAAAAAGAGGCTACAATTTGCACGAGCTCACCAAAATTGGACTGTTGAAGACTGGAAAAATGTTGCCTGGTCTGATGAGTCTCGATTTCTGCTGAGACATTCAAATGGTAGAGTCCAAATTTGGCGTAAACAGAATGAGAACATGTATCCATCCTCTGATGGCTACTTCCAGCAGGATAATGCACCATGTCACAAAGCTCGAATCATTTCAAATTGGTTTCTTGAACATGACAATGAGTTCACTGTACTAAAATGGCCCCCACAGTCACCAGATCTCAACCCAATAGAGCATCTTTGGAATGTGGTGGAACAGGAGCTTCGTGCCCTGGATGTGCAGCCCTCAAATCTCCATCAACTGCAAGATGCTATCCTATCAATATGGGCCAACATTTCTAAAGAATGCTATCAGCACCTTTTTGAATCAATGCCACGTAGAATTAAGGCAGTTCTGAAGGCAAAAGGGGGTCCAACACCGTATTAGGTTGGTGTTCCTAATAATTCTTTAGGTGAGTGTACAGGACGTTTAGGAAAGTCATGTACATATCAATGTGGCGACCGGACATTTCAGCCTGTCAGGGCCTTCTTCAGCGGTCTATAATCTGTGGCTGACTTCGTGTCAAGGCCCAGCCCTCGCAGGTGCATACATTTAGGTGCACCTGCGAGGCCTGGGCCATATCAGCCAGTCTTGAGTGGGTCTTGCAGACTCCTCCATCCTCCCATTGCTAGCATGGTTACATGCTGGAGGCAACTGGTTAGTTGTCTGTGTAATTCACCCACTGGCCCCTAGTATTGCCCATACGGCTCAGGTAGGTGAGTGTTAGGACCCGAGCTACTTGAGAAACCTTGGCGCGGTGCTCGGGCTCAGACATGTCCTCCACAGTAGAATATGTTGGCTAATCTCTAAATTTTAACATCAGTTTGAGGGTTTAGTAAGACCGCAGAGTGCACCTGTCTATATTAAAACCAGCCATAATACTGTGTAAATGTGCCCCTATGTTTCGTGATGAGTGAAGTTATGAAAAATTCAATAAGGCTGCTTCGCCAAATTTCACAAAGGAATTTTATTCAGGACAAATTACATAGTCATGAAGTGCATTCCTTTGTAAGTAGCAGGCGCAATGATGGGGAAAGGCGATCGCGATGCCCCCATCATTGAACCCCTCAGATACAGCATTCAGCACTGACTGCGACATCTGATGCTACAATTCAGGGGTTAATCAAGCTTAAAAAAAAAAAAAAAAAAAAAAACATACTCGGCTTCTCACTGAATACATTTTTTCCCAACATTAGGATCTGTCACGGCTGTATGTGAGCAACAATAGTATACACAGTAAAAGAGCTACTGACCGGACCCAAACTAGGGAGGATAAAGGGTGACCCCTGTCAGACCCTCAAAGCTCTCCCTATGCTGCTAAAGCACATGCCCGGATCCAAATGGCGGAACGAGGCATGCCCACGTACCTAAGACTGATGACCACTGTAACCCCTACAATAGTGGAAGGGGCACGGCCACCGGTTCCCTACTCAGTATATGGAGGGAACCGTGGCCACCTCAGATCCAGTCAGAAAATAATCAGGTACAACAATGTCTGTACACTTAGCTGAAGGTGTTGCAGCCGCAGAGAAGACGGATCCAAGGACAGCTGGCAATATCCGGAGTGCTTGCTGCAGCAGAACACAGGTCCAGTGAACTGATAGCTACAAGTGAAGATACTAAAGCAAGAGCTACAACTGAAATGAGAACTATAATCCACGCCCTACAATAGGAGGAGGGGTGATATAAAGAGAGGGAAATCAAACGCTTGAGGAACAGCTGGGAGGAAGGAAACAAAAAGTAAACAGAGCAGTGAGAACTCCTCCCAGCTCTAGTAGTGACATCATCACAGGGGTGGAGAAACAGAGCTGTGAGAACGTCCCAAAGCTCTGGTAGTGACAGTACCCCCCCCTCTACGGGTGGACTCCGGACACCCAGGACCCACCTTCTCAGGATGAGCCCTATGAAATGCCCTGATGAGGCGAGTGGCTTTAATGTCCGACACCGGAACCCACATCCTCTCCTCAGGACCATAACCCTTCCAATGAACGAGGTACTGAAGAGAACCGCGGACAATGCGAGAGTCCACAATTCTGGAAACCTCAAACTCCAGATTGCCATCAACCAAAATCGGAGGAGGAGGCAAAGAGGAGGGTACCGTGGGCTGGACATATGGTTTTAAGAGAGATCTGTGAAATACATTATGTATCTTCCAAACCCGTGGAAGATCAAGACGGAAGGCAACAGGATTGATGACTGACAAGATTTTATAAGGCCCAATAAACTTGGGACCCAATTTCCAGGAGGGAACCTTCAGTTTAATATTTCTTGTAGACAACCACACCAGATCACTCACATTCAGGTCCGGACCAGGCACACGTCTCTTATCAGCCACACGCTTATACTTCTCACTCATCTTTTTAAGATTACTCTGAATCTTTTGCCAAATGGTAGACAAAGACGAGGAAAATCTCTCCTCCTCAGGTAAACCAGAAAGAGCCCCTCCCGAGAATGTCCCAAACTGCGGATGGAACCCATATGCACCAAAGAATGGTGACTTATCAGAAGATTCCTGACGACGGTTGTTCAGAGCAAACTCAGCAAGAGGGAGAAATGAACACCAATCCTCCTGGTTCTCTGCCTCAAAACAGCGCAAATATGTCTCCAGATTCTGATTGAGGCGCTCAGTCTGACCATTCGACTGCGGGTGAAAAGCAGAAGAGAAGGACAGCCGAACCCCCAGGCGAGAACAGAAAGCCTTCCAGAACCTGGACACAAACTGCGTGCCTCTATCGGAAACAATATCAGAGGGAATGCCGTGCAATTTAACAATATGGTCGACAAAAGCTTGCGCCAACGTTTTAGCATTGGGTAAACCAGGGAAAGGTACGAAATGAGCCATCTTGCTAAAACGGTCCACCACCACCAGGATCACCGACTTCCCCGAGGAACGAGGAAGATCCGTGATAAAGTCCATGTACAGGTGTGTCCAAGGACGGGAAGGTATGGGTAACGGGAGAAGGGAACCTGAAGGCCGTGAACGAGGGACCTTAGCACGAGCGCACGTCTCACAAGCAGCCACAAAACCCTCCACCGACTTACGAAGAGCCGGCCACCAAAATCTCCGAGCAATGAGATCTACCGTGGCTCTACTCCCGGGGTGACCAGCAAGAACCGCATCATGATGCTCCTTAAAGAGTTTGTGACGTAGCTCAGGAGGCACGAACAACTTCCCAGAAGGACAACGGGCAGGTGCCTCAGTCTGGGCAGCCTGGACCTCGGCCTCCAAATCGGAATATAGAGCAGAAACAACTACCCCCTCCGCCAAAATGGGACCCGGGTCCTCGGAGTTTCCTCCTCCCGGAAAACAGCGAGAGAGAGCATCAGCCTTCACATTTTTTATCCCAGGTCGGAATGTAACAACAAAATTGAATCTGGAGAAGAACAGAGACCATCTGGCCTGTCTCGGATTCATACGCCTGGCCGACTCCAAGTATGCCAGATTCTTATGGTCGGTAAAAATGGTGATAGGGTGCCTGGCCCCCTCCAACCAATGGCGCCATTCCTCGAAAGCCAACTTGATGGCCAACAACTCCCTATCTCCCACATCATAGTTTCTCTCTGCCGGGGAGAGTTTTTTAGAGAAAAAGGCACAGGGTCGCCATTTGGCAGGAGAAGGGCCCTGGGACAAAACCGCACCCACACCCACCTCGGAAGCATCCACCTCAACAATAAAAGGTAAGGAAACATCGGGATGCACCAAGACGGGAGCAGACGCAAAACTCTCTTTAATCTTAGAAAAGGCTGCAAGCGCCTCCTCCGACCAAGAGGAAAAATCCGCCCCCTTTTTTGTCATGTCAGTAAGGGGTTTGACAACAGAGGAATAATTCAAAATGAACTTTCTGTAATAGTTCGCAAAACCCAGAAAGTGCATCAATGCCTTCTGATTCTCAGGAAGCTCCCACTCAAGTACAGCACGGACCTTCTCCGGATCCATGCGAAAACCAGAAGCAGAGAGGAGAAAACCCAGAAATTGAATCTCTGATACCATAAAAAGACATTTCTCCAGCTTGGCGTACAATTTATTTTCCCGCAGAATCTGCAGAACCTGAAAAAGATGATCCTGATGGGTCTGAACATCAGGGGAAAAAATCAAAATATCATCAAAATACACCAATACAAATTTCCCCATTAAATGGTAGAAAATACTATTAACAAAATGCTGAAAGACGGCCGGAGCATTCATCAGGCCGAAAGGCATAACAAGATTCTCGAAATGCCCGTTAGGGGTATTAAAGGCCGTTTTCCATTCATCCCCCTCTCTGACCCTGACCAAGTTGTACGCGCCTCTCAAATCCAATTTGGAAAACACCTTGGCCCCAACAATTTGGTTGAAGAGGTCCGGGATCAGAGGAAGGGGATAGGGATCGCGAATCGTGATACGGTTCAGCTCCCTAAAATCTAGGCAAGGTCTCAGAGAGCCATCTTTTTTTTTAACAAAAAAAAAACCTGCGGCCACAGGTGACTTTGAGGGACGAATATGCCCCTTCTCGAGACTCTCGGAGATATAAGTTCGCATTGCGATTCTTTCCGGTTGTGAGAGATTGTAGAGGCGTGCTTTTGGCAGCTTGGCGCCGGGAATGAGGTTAATGGGACAGTCAAACTCCCGGTGAGGAGGTAGCTCCTGAACACCGCTCTCGGAAAACACGTCCGAGAAATCAGAGAGAAATGATGGCACCGTTTTAGTAGACACCTCTGCAAAAGTCGCTGTGAGACAATTCTCTCTACAAAAGTCACTCCACTCATTTATTTGCCTTCCTTGCCAATCAATAGTGGGGTTATGTCTAGTGTGCCTGGGTAACCCCAAAACTAGAGGAGAAGGCAATCCGTTAAGGACAAAACAAGATATATCCTCCACATGAGTGTCACCTACAGCTAGCCGGATATTGTGAACAATGCCCTTCAGAGATCTCTGTGAGAGTGGAGCAGAGTCAATAGCAAAAACAGGTATATCCTTTTCTAATGAGCAAACCTGAAAACCATGCATGGCTACAAATTGATTGTCAATAAGATTGACGGCCGCTCCACTATCGACAAAAATCTCACAAGAAATGACTTTGCTCTCTAGCGCCACCCTGGCAGACAGGAGAAAACGGGAACTGCAGGTCAGAGGAAAAGCATCAATTCCTACATCAACTTTGCCCAAAGTAGCAGATGAAGCAGAACTTGATGATTTACCTTTTGAGGTTTTTCTCTTATTATCGCTCTTAGTACAGTTCAAGAATCTCCTAGACGGACAAACATTTGCCAAATGACCTATACCCCCACAACAAAAACACACCATACTCTGAGGAATAAATCCTCTTTTATCAGGGGCAAGTCGACCTAGCTGCATGGGCTCCTCCTCAGAGGGGAGTGAGACAGGATGAGGCCCCTGCACACTGAATGAGTCCGCACCACTGCCCCTAGACTGACAATGGCTGGACAGAGAGGTCTCGTTTCTTTCTCTTAGACGCCTGTCAAGGCGTACCGCCAATGACATGGCAGACTCTAAGGACGTTGGTCTCTCATGGAAAGCAAACGCATCTTTCAATCTCTCCGAGAGACCATGACAGAACTGACTCCGGAGTGCAGCATCATTCCAACCCGAATCAGCTGCCCATCTCCGAAATTCAGAACAATAAAGCTCCGCAGACAGTTTGTTCTGGCATAAAACACGTAAGTTAGATTCGGCCAGAGCAACACGATCCGGGTCATCATAAATCTGCCCCAGGGCCACAAAAAATCTTTCCACGGATCGAAGGGAGGGATCCCCTGATGGCAGCGAAAAAGCCCAAGTCTGAGCATTACCCCTGAGCAGGGAGATGACAATCCTCACCCTCTGCTCCTCCTTACCAGAGGAGTGGGGACACAAGCAAAAATGGAGTTTGCATGCCTCTCTGAAGCGAACAAAATTCTCACTGCCCCCGGAGAACGTTTCCGGAAGTGAGACCTTTGGCTCGCAACAGACTCCATGAGCCGGAGCAGAGCCCAATGCTTGAAGCTAAGTCATAGATTGACGGAGATCCGCTACTTCCAAAGAAAGACCCTGCATGCGGTCAACCAGGCCAGAAAGCGGATCCATGTCAAAAAAGGACGGTTTTGGTGGATTATAATGTCACGGCTGTATGTGAGCAACAATAGTATACACAGTAAAAGAGCTACTGACCGGACCCAAACTAGGGAGGATAAAGGGTGACCCCTGTCAGACCCTCGAAGCTCTCCCTATGCTGCTAAAGCACATGCCCGGATCCAAATGGCGGAACGAGGCATGCCCACGTACCTAAGACTGATGACCACTGTAACCCCTACAATAGTGGAAGGGGCACGGCCACCGGTGCCCTACTCAGTATATGGAGGGAACCGTGGCCACCTCAGATCCAGTCAGAAAATAATCAGGTACAACAATGTCTGTACACTTAGCTGAAGGTGTTGCAGCCGCAGAGAAGACGGATCCAAGGACAGCTGGCAATATCCGGAGTGCTTGCTGCAGCAGAACACAGGTCCAGTGAACTGATAGCTACAAGTGAAGATACTAAAGCAAGAGCTACAACTGAAATGAGAACTATAATCCACGCCCTACAATAGGAGGAGGGGTGATATAAAGAGAGGGAAATCAAACGCATGAGGAACAGCTGGGAGGAAGGAAACAAAAAGTAAACAGAGCAGTGAGAACTCCTCCTAGCTCTAGTAGTGACATCATCACAGGGGTGGAGAAACAGAGCTGTGAGAACGTCCCAAAGCTCTGGTAGTGACAGGATCAAAATCAATTTTTTGGACTTCGATTCGCTCAACACTAGTTATGTTATGTGACTTAGGCCCCTTTCACACGAGCGAGTTTTCCGCGTGGGTGCAATGCTTGATGTGAATGCATTGTACCCGCACTGAATCCTGACCCATTCATTTCAATGGGTCTGTGTACACTACTGCGTTTCGTGAAAATCACAGCATGTAGTATATTCTGCGTTTTTCACGCAGCCCTGGCACCATAGAAGTGAAAAATGCATCAAAACGCATTGCACCCGCACAACTGAACACAATCACAGACAAAACTGACTGAACTTGTTTGCAAAATGGTGCGAGTTTCCCTGAACACACCCTGAACGCATCCGGACTTAATCAGTCACGCTCGTGTGAAAGTGGCCTTACGGTTAAGTACGAATACATGCAAGCTTACGGTTAAGTACGAATACATGCAAGACTTGTCTAGTTAAGGCCTTGTTCACAAGTCAGTTAATCACAGACACGTGCTGTCCATGTTCTTCATAGACAGGACACTTGGCCAATGATTTTTGTTTGTTCACCGCGGGTCACTGGAAAAATCACAAAGAAGAAATTGAGGTCTATGGGTCCATAAAAAAACACTGACACAACACAGATGACATCTGTGTTCTGTCAGGGATTTTTCATTAACGATTGGTAGGAGATGCTTTGGAAATTGTGTCACCTGTATTTCAGCTGACAATTAGAGATACAGACCAAACACAGATTCTTCAAGGACATCTTCACAGATGAAATACACGTCCAAAAATACATAAGAACTAAACTAAATTACAGAAAAATAAGTTTTGATACTTTTGCACAATAAAACCACTCTGTTTGTGTCTCTCTCACATAATGCAGCCTGGCTCTTTTAAGTAGGCCTCAGCCAAGCTGCATTAATAAAGTGGCTGCATAGTAAGTTGTTCCAGGGCAAGGAACAGAGCCCCTCACCATGTATAGGTGAGAAATCTAGGTGGGATATATACGCCATTTAACACTTTACCTGCTGCCCCCTTACATACTCTCCCCCTCTGCTCAGACCTGTGGGGAAGAGCACCATGTGCCCCTAGACAGTGGACCCATGACAACGCGTCTGCATTGTCTTGTTCTGAGCCTGTGCGATGCTCAACAAAAAAATTGAAATCTCGCAATGCCAAAAACCACCGAGGCACTCTCGCATTCTTTCCTTTATTTTGTACCATCCATTTTAATGGAAAATGATCAGTGATCAGCCTAAATTGTCTCCCTGACAGATAGTACCTAAGGGACTCAATGGCCCACTTAAGGGCTAAGCATTCTCTTTCTATTATTGCATAATTCTTTTCTGCGGAGGATAACTTTCTGCTAAGGTACATGATGGGATGTTCCTCACCATTAACCACCTGAGAAAGAACGGCTTCTAACACAACATCTGAGGCATCTGCTTGAACCAAATTTTTTTTTCTGAAGTTGGGAGCGATCAACACTGGCCTTTTACACAAGACCTCTTTCAACCTTTGAAATGCTTGCTCTGCTGTCTCACTCCATTTTACCATGTTGGATTTGGACCCCTTGGTAAGATCAGTGAGAGGAGCTGCTAATGTGGCAAAATTTGATACAAACCTTCTATAATATTCAGCTATCCCTAAGAAGGCTTTGACCTGCTTTTTGGACACCGGTCGAGACCAGTTTTTAATAGCCTCAATTTTGTCAATTTGAGGCTTGATGACGCCTCGCCCAATGTTGTAGCCTAGGTAACGAGCTTCTTATAGGCCTATGGTGCATTTTTTTGGATTTGCTGTTAAACCAGCTTCCGAAATTGAGTCGAGAACTGCTTGGACTTTTTCTAGATGGGACTCCCAGTCTGAACTGAAAACAACAACATCATCTAAATATGCAGCTACATACCCTTGGTGAGGCTGTAAAATAATGTCCATCAACATCTGGAAAGTGGCTGGGGCACCATGTAAGCCAAACGGGAGGACAACATACTGGAAATGGCCATCGGGTGTAGAAAACACTGTTTTTTCCTTGGCCTTTTCAGTAAGGGGAACCTGCCAATATCCTTTAGGCTACTTTCACACTTGCGTTTTGGGTTCCGCTTGTGAGATCCGTTTGAGGGCTCTCACAAGCGGCCCCGAACTGATCCGTTCATCCCCAATGCATTCTGAATGGATAATGATCCGTTCAGAATGCATCAGTTTGGCTCCGTTCCGCCTCCATTCCGCTCTGGAGGTGGACACCAAAACGCAGGTTGCAGCATTTTGGTGTCCGCCTGGCCGTGCGGAGCCAAACATATCCGTCCTGACTTACAATGCAAGTCAATGGGGACGGATCCGTTGGACGTTGACACAATATGGTGCAATTGCAAACGGGTCCGTCCCCCATTGACTTTCAATGTAAAGTCAGGCGTCCCTATTAATATACCATCGGATCTGAGTTTTCTCCAATCCGATGGTATATTTTAACTTGAAGCGTCCTCGTCACCATGGGAACGCCTCTATGTTAGAATATACCATCGGATTTGAGTTAGATCGTGAAAACTAAGATACGACAGTATATTCTAACACAGAGGCGTTCCCATAGTGATGGGGACGCTTCAAGTTAGAATATACTAAGAACTGTGGACATAACGGCCCCCTGCTGCCTGGCAGCACCTGATCTCTTACAGGGGCTGTGATCCGCACAATTAACCCCTTAGGTGCCGCACCTGAGGGGTTAATTATGTGTATCATAGCCCCCTGTAAGAGATCAGGTGCTGCCAGGAAGCAGGGGCCAGACCCCCCTCCCTCCCCAGTTTTAAATTCATTGGTGGCCAGTGCGGCCCCCCCTCCCTCCCCAGTATTAAATTCATTGGTGGCCAGTGCGGCCCCCCTCCCTCCCCAGTATTATATTAATTGGTGGCCAGTGCGGCCCCCCTCCCTCCCCAGTATTATATTCATTGGTGGCCAGTGCGGCCCCTCTCCCTCCCGAGTATTATATTCATTGGTGGCCAGTGCGGCCTCCCCTCTCCCCCCCCTAATTAAAATCACCTCCGCCCCCCATCATTGGTGGCAGCAGAGAATTCCGATCGGAGTCCCAGTTTAATCGCTGGGGCTCCGATCGGTTACCATGGCAGCCAAGACGCTACTGCGGTCCTGGCTGCCATGGTTACTTAGCAATTTTAGAAGCATTATACTTACCTGCGCTGTCTGTTGCCGGTCGGGCGCTCCTCCTACTGGTAAGTGAAAGTGCGGCGCATTGCTTTATAGCACAGACCTTTCACTTACCAGTAGGAGGAGCGCCCGGCCGGCCACAGACAGCGCAGGTAAGTATAATGCTTCTAAAATTGCTAAGTAACCATGGCATCCAGGATTGCAGTAGCGTCTTGGCTGCCATGGTAACCGATCGGAGCCCCAGCGATTAAACTAGTACTCCGATCGGAACTCTCCGCTGCCACCAATGATGGGGGGGTGATTTTAATTAGGGGAGGCCGCACTGGCCTTTTGTTATGCTTTATGACAAGGGTTCGGCCTGGTAATTCTGAAAATGTCTTTCTATTTCTTTGTAAAAACTCCCTAGCCTCTTGAGTTTGAACTGCTGACAGGGTTTCTGCGATATGCACCTCTGGTGTATCATTACTAGTAACCTCTCTTGGCCGATTTCTAGCTATAAGAAGCTACCGATCCTTCCAGGGTTTAATTAGATTTATGTGATATATTTGAAGGGGTTTTCTTTTCCCCGATTGATAAACCCTGTAATTTACTTCATTTACTTTTTCACAGATCTCATAGGGACCTTGCCACTTGGCCAGAAACGTGCTTTCTACTGTGAGTATTAGTACTAACACGCTGTCGCCCGGTTGAAATGTCCTGACCTTGGCCGACCTATTGTAAACCTGGGCTTGTGCTTCCTTGGCCTGCTGCATATACTCTTGAACAATCGGCATAACTGCCGCAATTCTGTCCTGCATTTAAGCAATATATTCAATAACACTTTTGTGGGGGGTATGCTCTTTTTCCCAGGTCTCTTTGTCTATGTCCAAAAGCCCTCGAGGATGCCTACCATAAAGGAGCTCAAACGGGGAAAACCCTGTTGACGCCCGTGGCACCTCCCGTATGGAAAACATGAGATAGGGCAACAGACAATCCCAGTCCTTTCCATCTTTATCAACCACCTTTTTAAGCATCCCTTTAAGTGTTCTATTGAACCTTTCCACCAGACCATCAGTCTGGGGAGGATATACTGAGGTATGTAAATGCGTAATTTTTAAAAGCCGACATAGCTCCTTAGTAACGTTGGACATAAAAGGCGTTCCCTGGTCTGTTAGAATTTCTGTAGGAATACCTGTACAGGTGAACATGTGGAACAGTTCTCTTGCTATGACCTTAGCGGATGTTTTCCTAAGAGGTATGGCTTCGGGATAACGGGTGGCATAGTCTAGTACTAACAAGATATTCTGGTGACCTCTAGCAGATTTAGCAAGTGGGTCGACTAAATGCATAGCAATGCGCTCAAAAGGAACCTCAATTATAGGCAGCGGTATTAGGGGGTTACGGAAATGCGGCTTAGGGGTGTGGACTTTACACTCAGGGCATGAATGGCAGAAATCCTCTACAGCCTTATAAATACCGGGCCAGAAAAAGTTCCATTCAATGCGCGCTTTTGTTTTTTCCACTCCTAAATGCCCTCCCAGAATATGGGAATGAGCTAGTTCCAATACCATACGGACATGGGTACAATCAGTTGCTCTACAACCTCTGTTTGCATTTTCTTTACCCTGTAAAGTAAATCATTATGTACAGTGAAATAGGGGTACACCAAACCTATACCTGGTTCCTGGCACTCACTAGACTGGGATCCCTCATTTGTTCAGTAACAAAGCAGCCCCGGGAGACTTGTAAGTTTGAAAACTCTATCTCCGGAGGAGATTCCTCAGGGTACCCCGCCAGAACCTCTATTGGGAATTTATCAGGCTCCTCAAGCCCCAGAGTTACTGCCTTATCAGGTGCCACAGAAACATCACATATATTATGCAAGTTATCTCCCACCTTAGATTGCTTATTTTCCCATAAATCCCAAAGCAAAGGAAAATCACAACTAATAACAGCACAGTGTAACAGGTTTTTAACCACACCCACTTCATGTGCCACTGACCCACAGGCGGTTTCCACAGTTATCACCGCAGTGGGATAGTCTTTTGTGTCACCATGGACACATACCAGCCCTAACCGGTGGGAATGGAGCCTCTCAGAGTAGACAAGACTGGTGTGTACTAGGGTCACCAGCTCCCAGAGTCCAGTAATGCCATTACAGGGTGTCCCTCGGTTCTACTGTCCACGTGAGCTGTACAGGACGGTACATACACCTTCACAAGTCACATTCCATAGGCTCACGACCTAGAGGGCAGTTAGCTACAACATGGCCCAACCCTTGGCATGGGCAACAGACTATAGGGCCCCGGGCTCTTGGTCCAGTGTCCCTTTTTGGACTTGGGGCCCTTACACCTTGGCCCACTGCATGTGTATCACCCTCTTCCTTAGGATACAGTCTCACCCCTTTAGAAAATGGAGCAGTCACCCACAGAAAGACCTCTCTTGCTCTGTCACGGCTAAGGATGGGGAAAACCCTCAGCCGTGCGATGCCAGGAGATGATCGGTCGCTACTTGGCCAGGACCACAGAATTAGGGAGCAGGTCACCTCCTAGAGCTTCCCTAATCTGACCCTGACTCCTAGCTGCATGAGCCGCCCTTGAAGGTAGGAGGGCTCATGCTCAGGAACCTTGGATCCCTTCTAACCCTCCGACGATCCCTGTACTAGGAGCTGGGTAGACAGCCCGTTCCTCCTGGACAGGGAGTAACAGGAGTCTAAATGGCCAAGCTATAAAGAAAGGGGAACATAAACAGACATATGGCAATGGCAGGTAAGTGCAACTAGAACCACACTTACCTGCCACAGACACACAACCTGGAACCCACGTGCAAGTGCTGCTGTCCACAAACAACACAAAGGACACCGCACACACAGACATCACACGGGAACCCAGGAAACCATATTCTGCAATAAATAAAGACCAAACATACATCTTCTAAACACCATACATAAACCTATGACCACAAGGGTGGCCCCCACTGGCAGATGGAATACACAGGAGGCTGCTCCAGCTTACCATGGCTGAAGTACCCCTCAGACAAGTGATATACACTGAGGCTCTATAGGCCCAAGTAGCCACACCCACACAGACACACCCAGTGTTCACACACACAGAAGGGATTTAACCCTTCCAACACCAGGCAAGGGAAGATGAACACTTAAAGGGGAATACACACATAAACAAACACACTTCACCTGTTGCCGCGGGCATCGGCATGCGTGGCAATCATGTCCTGGTGATCAGCCATAGGGCTGAGACACTGCCACCACACGCACACAACACCACACGTTGCCACGGGCAACCAAGTGAAGGAAAGTGTCACAAAACTAACCACTGGCCGTGACACTCTCACCCCTCAAAGCCCCCTCACCCACACAAAAGGGAAAACAAGTGAGGGACCCCAAACATGGAAGGGGGAAGGGAAAAACGAGCAGGATCAGTGTCAGCGAGTCTCCTCAGGACTGCTGCCAGCCCCTGGAACAACAAACAGGGACCAGAGACCAGCACAGAAACAGCCCGGAGAGACCGCACTGAACACTGCATCCACTCTCAGCAAACGGTTCCCACAAAGTCGCTGCCAGCATACATCCTCTCCCAGCACACACTAAAGCCAGTCCAACGAGGACTGCAGCCAGCCCCACCGACACCTGTGAGCGAACCACTGAGACGTGGACGAGGAGGAACCCAACCACTAGTGTCAGTTCACAGACACTGCAGCAACAGCTACAGAGAATTGCACAGTATAAGGGTTCTCCTTACACCCTCCCTCCGGAGGATAAGCATGTGGGCCAGAAAGCGGAAGGCACCACATGCTGCGCCCTCTTCCGAAGGCGGGATACTCCCACCCCTCAAAGCCCCTCCCAACAACAAAAGGGGAATGTTGGTGAGGCATAAAAAACAATGGGAGGGGGGGAGGGGAATGACAAACAAGGGGACACCAACACGGACAACGGTGAGAAAGGAATGGCAGGTAATGCCACTCACCGTGCCGTAAACGGTGAAACCCCCATAACGCTCTCCCTCCGGAGAACGCGCATGCACCCCATCCGCAGATGGCGGTACATGCTGCACCCTCTTTCGAGGGAACCGCCACATGAGGAGCCATTGTGGTCATACTCACACAGACACACCCAGTGTTCACACACACAGAAGGGATTTAACCCTTCCAACACCAGGCAAGGGAAGATGGACACTTAAAGGGGAATACACACATAAACAAACACACTTCACCTGTTGCCGCGGGCAATGGCATGCGTGGCAATCATGTCCTGGGAATCAGCCATAGGGCTGAGACACTGCCACCACACGCACACAACATGTTGCCACGGGCAACCAAGTGAAGGAAAGTGTCACAAAACTAACCACTGGCCGTGACATGCTCCTAGGAGCCACCCTGGTAGGATGTAGATCCTTGAGGTATTCCTCTGTAGCCGTGTATCGCTCCACCAAGGACACAAGCTTATCCACACTTTTTGGGTCGGTGTATCCAATGCAGCGTTGTATCTTCAGAGGCAGGGGCCATAAAAAACAGTCACAAACGACTCGCTCCACAATTTGAGCTGAAGTAAGTTCCTCTGGCTGCAACCATTTATTGGTGAGGTGGAAGAGATCATACATTTGAGATCTAGCTGGCTTTACATGATCATATACCCAGGCGTAGACCCTCTGTGCCAGGATAGCTAGGGTAACCCCGAGACGGGCTAGGATTTCAGCCTTCAATTTGGCATACACCTTAGCATCTTGTACCCTCAGGTCAAAGTAAGCTTTTTGGGGTTCGCCTGTTAGGAAGGGGGCCAGTACATCCGCCCACTGGTCGCCCGGAAGTCTCTCTCTCTCTGCAATCCTTTCAAAGGTGCCCAGGAAGGCTTCTATATCATCCTCCTTCACCATCTTTCTCAGGGTATTCTGCACCAACTGCCGTGGTGCAGGCTGAGTTCCTTGCGATACCTTAGGTATCTCCAACAAGGCTTGGATCTGCTGCTGTAGAGATTGGTTCACCTGCTGTTGTTCTTTCACCGAGGCTTGGTGCGCTTGAGCCAGACGATTAGTCTCACTCTGGGCTTTCATGTCCTCCTCATGCATCTGTTGATGAAGAGCATTGGCTTGTTGCTGAGTGGCCTGGTTCTGCTGAAGGCTTACATTAGCCTGAACCAGCTACTTTATAAGTTCCTCCTTGTTTATACCAGGAACTGGTTACTCCAGGTGCGCTGTCTCTTTAAGAGTACTGTCTCTTTAAGGATCTAGTTAGCTCACTGGTCCGAGCAGGTCCAATGCTATAGAGACCCAGACAAACTTTAAGGTTTCAAAGCGCAGTCCTTTCCAGCATTTATTGTCAGCATAAACAGGCAGCACATGTACAGGATGCACGGTTCAAAAAGAAAACATAACAAAGAAACTCCTGCTCGTCCGAGCACTAACTAGACAGTAATGTACCTGACTGTCCCAAATAACACAGAGTAACAGCAACCTGTACCTTCTGCTCACACAGAGCAACCACCCTGTTTGTGTCTCTCTCACATAATGCAGCCTGGCTCTTTTAAGTAGGCCCAGCTGCATTAATGAAGTGGCTGCAGATTAAGTTGTTCCAGGGCTAGGAACAGAGCCCCTCACCATGTATAGGTGAGAAAGCTAGGTGGAATATATACGCCATTTAACACTTTACCTGCTGCCCCCTTACAATATATATATATATATATATATATTCAGAAAAATGAGCGGCACTCCAAAGGATAAAAGCAGTGAACCCTTTATTCACACCGGTGGTGCAACGTTTCGGCTCTAGTCACGAGCCTTCCTCAAGCAAAGATACAACTCAAATAACAGTGATTATATAGGGAATACAGATCATGTGGTCACAAACCAATGGGTGTGTTCAACAAATCATAACAATACATAAAAATAGTTTGCAGTGAATACACATAATACCTTATAGTATAGATAATTATGCTGGTCATCATTAATAAACAGTGATGTGTACTAAGCAAAAAGCATGTATGCAGATCGGGTACATAGACACGATCAAATAATGTGACAACATATGATATATTCATTATACATAAGTGTATGCAGGGGGAGGAGCAACGAGGTAATACCGCAGGACATACCCATCCAGCAAGGAGGCTCATTCAGCGCCGTGAAGTCGGCGTTGTGGATATCATTCTGCGCAGGCGTGGCAGCGCACCAATAGCGAGTACTCAGCAGACCAGGAGTGTCACACGTCATCACAGTGGGCCGACCTCCCTGCGTCACTGCAGACATCCTCCCGGAAGGGCACAGTGTATAATCCTATGCGCATGCTCGGTGGTGAATCGAGCTGGACGCGCCATCTTTGTTACTGGAGAGCTGCCCTTAAGGGGCCACTATGCAAATCGCACCCAACCAAAACCAAAACGGGCATAGGGGGTTAGAAAAGGGCAAAAGGAAACCCATTTAACAGGGTGCCTATATGCCCCACCATGGCAGAAAATCCACCGCAGTCACGGGGACCGCAGTACCTGCAGGGATAACGCCAGGGATACCAACCTCCCATCCTGCCCGAGAGGGATCTCCTCTAGCTGGCCAACAGATGCTGCAAAAGCGTATAAAGTTCAGCTCCCAATAACAAACGAAAAAAATGTATAAGACAAAAAAAGGATTTAATAGAATGTCAATGAAAATACATGTGTGTCATTTCACGGTGCCTGCCATGCCTGTCAACAACAGAACTAAACCAAATGTTCTGTTGTTGACAGGCATGGCAGGCACCGTGAAATGACACACATGTATTTTCATTGACATTCTATTAAATCCTTTTTTTGTCTTATACATTTTTTTCGTTTGTTATTGGGAGCTGAACTTTATACGCTTTTGCAGCATCTGTTGGCCAGCTAGAGGAGATCCCTCTCGGGCAGGATGGGAGGTTGGTATCCCTGGCGTTATCCCTGCAGGTACTGCGGTCCCCGTGACTGCGGTGGATTTTCTGCCATGGTGGGGCATATAGGCACCCTGTTAAATGGGTTTCCTTTTGCCTTTTTCTAAACCCCTATGCCCGTTTTGGTTTTGGTTGGGTGCGATTTGCATAGTGGCCCCTTAAGGGCAGCTCTCCAGTAACAAAGATGGCGCGTCCAGCTCGATTCACCACCGAGCATGCGCATAGGATTATACACTGTGCCCTTCCGGGAGGATGTCTGCAGTGACGCAGGGAGGTCGGCCCACTGTGATGACGTGTGACACTCCTGGTCTGCTGAGTACTCGCTATTGGTGCGCTGCCACGCCTGCGCAGAATGATATCCACAACGCCGACTTCACGGCGCTGAATGAGCCTCCTTGCTGGATGGGTATGTCCTGCGGTATTACCTCGTTGCTCCTCCCCCTGCATACACTTATGTATAATGAATATATCATATGTTGTCACATTATTTGATCGTGTCTATGTACCCGATCTGCATACATGCTTTTTGCTTAGTACACATCACTGTTTATTAATGATGACCAGCATAATTATCTATACTATAAGGTATTATGTGTATTCACTGCAAACTATTTTTATGTATTGTTATGATTTGTTGAACACACCCATTGGTTTGTGACCACATGATCTGTATTCCCTATATAATCACTGTTATTTGAGTTGTATCTTTGCTTGAGGAAGGCTCGTGACTAGAGCCGAAACGTTGCACCACCGGTGTGAATAAAGGGTTCACTGCTTTTATCCTTTGGAGTGCCGCTCATTTTTCTGAATTTATCCATTAGGGAAACTAATCCATTCCCTTTGGGACGTGCACCCGCCTTTCCCTTTGGAGCCAGTGCCGCCATTTATTTCTCTCTATATATATATATATATATATATATACACACATATATACACATACATACATACACTGCTCAAAAAAATAAAGGGAACACAAAAATAACACATCCTAGATGTGAGTTAATTAAATATTCTTCTGAAATACTTTGTTCTTTACATAGTTGAATGTGCTGACAACAAAATCACACAAAAATAAAAAAAATGGAAATCAAATTTTTCAACCCATGGAGGTCTGGATTTGGAGTCACACTCAAAATTAAAGTGGAAAAACACACTACAGGCTGATCCAACTTTGATGTAATGTCCTTAAAACAAGTCAAAATGAGGCTCAGTAGTGTGTGTGGCCTCCACGTGCCTGTATGACCTCTCTACAACGCCTGTGCATGCTCCTGATGAGGTGGCGGACGGTCTCCTGAGGGATCTCCTCCCAGACCTGGACTAAAGCATCTGCCAACTCCTGGACAGTCTGTGGTGCAACGTGACGTTGGTGGATAGAGCGAGACATGATGTCCCAGATGTGCTCAATTTGATTCAGGTCTGGGGAACGGGCGGGCCAGTCCATAGCATCAATGCCTTCGTCTTGCAGGAACTGCTGACACACTCCAGCCACATGAGGTCTAGCATTGTCTTGCATTAGCAGGAACCCAGGGCCAACCGCACCAGCATATGGTCTCACAAGGGGTCTGAGGATCTCATCTCCGTACCTAATGGCAGTCAGGCTACCTCTGGCGAGCACATGGAGGGCTGTGCGGCCCTCCAAAGAAATGCCACCGCACAACATTACTGACCCAATGCCAAACTGGTCATGCTGGAGGATGTTGCAGGCAGCAGAAAGTTCTCCACGGCGTCTCCAGACTCTGTCATGTCTGTCACATATGCTCAGTGTGAACCTGCTTTCATCTGTGAAGAGCACAGGGCGCCAGTGGCGAATTTGCCAATCTTGGTTTTCTCTGGCAAATGCCAAACGTCCTGCACAGTGTTGGGCTGTAAGCACAACCCCCACCTGTGGACGTCGGGCCCTCATATCACCCTCATGGAATCTGTTTCTGACCGTTTGAGCAGACACATGCACATTTGTGGCCTGCTGGAGGTCATTTTGCAGGGCTCTGGCAGTGCTCCTCCTGTTCCTCCTTGCACAAAGGCAGAGATAGCGGTCCTGCTGCTGGGTTGTTGCCCTCCTACGGCCTCCTCCATGTCTCCTGATGTACTGGCCTGTCTCCTGGTAGCGCCTCCATGCTCTGGACACTATGCTGACAGACACAGCAAACCTTCTTGCCACAGCTCGCATTGATGTGCCATTCTGGATAAGCTGCACTACCTGAGCCACTTGTGTGGGTTGTAGACTCCGTCTCATGCTACCACTAGAGTGAAAGCACCGCCAGCATTCAAAAGTGACCAAAACATCAGCCAGGAAGCATAGGAACTGAGAAGTGGTCTCTGGTAACCACCTGCAGAACCACTCCTTTATTGGGGGTGTCTTGCTAATTGCCTATAATTTCCACCTGTTGTCTATCCCATTTGCACAACAGCATGTGAAATTGATTGTCACTCAGTGTTGCTTCCTAACACTATATAAGACGGAAGAAGCCTAGCTTGAGAAAGACCGCAACAAGCGGTTGAAACGTCGCTGCTACATGACACTGGGTGAATAAACCGCACGTGTTTTTTGATCTTAATGGTGTGCTGCTGGCTTCTTCCCTCTTATTGAATGGGACCTTGGTGCTGGTTCATATTGGCCTGATTTTGCTCCCAACCGAAAAGTGTGCTGCGTCTTCATCTTCCATTTTTTTCTATGGAGCTGTGTGAGGGCTTAATTTTTGCAGGATGACGTGCAGTTTTCATTGATACCATTTCATTGATTGCTTGTCATTCTGCTTTCTTGATGGTGAATAAGCAAAAAATAATAATAAAAAATACGCAATTCTGGGATTGTTTTTTGTTTTGCTTTTATGGTGTTTACCATGCAGGTATCCTACATCATAACTCAGCAGTATGGGTCCTTACGGACTCGGCAATATGTAATATGAGAGTAGAGTTGAGCGGACACCTGGATGTTCGGGTTCGAGGGGTTCGACCAAACTTCACAAAAAAGTTCGAGTTCGGGACCCGAACTTGACCCCGAACCCGAACCCCATTGAAGTCAATGGGGACCCGAACTTTTGGGCACTAAAATGGCTGTAAAAATATAATGAAAAGAGCTAAAGGGCTGCAAATGGCATCAGAATGTGGTTAAGAGCATAAAGTGCTCTGCTAAACAAATGTGAATAGGGAAATGACTTTAAATAACATTAAAATACGTAAAAATAATAATCTTGATCTAGGAGGACAAGGTCCATATGGAGTAGGAGTTTGAGGAGGCAGTGGATGTGGCGGTGTAGGTGGAAGCAGCGGTGAAGGAGGAGGAGTTAGCCCACACTGCTTTTTGGTTTTAAATTTATTTTTATTTTTTAAAATTAGGGTACACCCCAAAACATTGGGAAATATAACCTGTGATAACCCCCTCCAGTCGTGCTAAACACACGTTCGGACAATACACTGGCTGCAGGGCAGGCCAGCACCTCCAAGGCGTAAAGGGCAAGCTCAGGCCATGTGCCCAATTTGGAGACCCAGAAGTTGCAGGGGGCAGACCCATCAGTCAGTTCGTGTAGGCGTGTGCAATAATACTGCCCCACCATGTCACACGTCCCCGTGATGTTCACGATTCAATTGGATATCTTCTCAACTTTCGATGTTCTTTTCTGTGCCTACTATGTTGATCACAGTTAGCGACGAATCAGGGTTCCACGCCGGAGAGGGAGCGTGAGAAAGAGAGACCACATCCAAGGGAGATCAATGGATGAAATTTAATTGTGATCGAGCGGAAATGTGGGAGAAGCTATTAAAACTGAAGAATTGAAGGAAAGGAAGGGGCGCACGGCAATTACCCACTCCCTACTCGGGAATGTAGTGACGATAAATAACAATACAGAACTCTTAAGATGCCCTGTTATTGGAATGATTAATAAAAATTTATAGGGAATGTCACTGGGGTATTTTGGATTTGGAAACGTTAGACAGGAGAGGCCCTGCTGCCGCTTTGTTGACTCTAGATAACTTCTGCCTGATCGTCCACGATCCATTTGGATATCTTCTCTATCAACTTTCGATGTTCTTTTCTGAGCTTACCATTTTGATCACGAATCAGGATTCCACGCCGGAGAGGGAGCGTGAGAAAGGGATACCACATCCAAGGGAGGTCAATGGCTGCAATGTGATCGAGCTGAAATTTGGGACAAGTTATTAAAGCAGAAGGATCGAATAAAAGGACCAATTAAAGATGAATTTTACAAATTTAATTCCCTGTCACCTATGCAGAGCAGGGGTTTATTCACGGCAAAAATTTTAAAATGTCACCCAAGAATGTAACATAAAAATTAATTACATTTTTTAACCTGTCTACTAGGTATAGCAGAGGTATATCACACCCAAAAATTTATGAATTACACACGAATATGTAACAGACAAATTAGTGAAATGTTACCTGTCTACTAGGTAGAGCAGGTGTATATCACGGCAAAAAAATTGCGAATTTCACCCGAATATGTAACAGACAAATGAATGACATTTTTTTACCTGTCTACTAGGTACAGCCGGGGTATATCGCACCCAAAAATTTGTGAATTTCACCTGAATATGTAACAGACAAATTAGTGAAATGTTACCTGTCTACTAGGTAGAGCAGGGGTATTCATATACAAAAAAGAAGTATCCAGCACCAACTGTGAAAGATTTTTGGTCCGGTCTTTATTTCACCAAAAGGACATATACAAATTCAGTGACACCTTCTCCCACTCTCCCCCGATTTACGCGTTTCGAACACTTCTGTTCTTAATCATAATCAAATGTGTCTGTTCAGCCAAGAACTTAAATAGGCTCAACCCCCCTCCAACCAGGAGGGAGGAGGGGGCCGGACCTAATCATTGGCGCATCAGACACCTGTTCAAACATATGCACCCGTGATATATAAAATTCAGAAATCTTTAAAACCATATGTAGACGGGTCTCAGCACTGAAGGACTTTAAATATATATCATATATGAAATGCATATAACATGTGTCTGCACATAGGTTCTTTTACACATCGTATCAAAACCTAATATACAGGGTGGGCCATTTATATGGATACACCTTAATAAAATGGGAATGGTTGGTGATATTAACTTCCTGTTTGTGGCACATTAGTATATGTGAGGGGGGGAAACTTTTCAAGATGGGTGGTGACCATGGTGGCCATTTTGAAGTTGGCCATTTTGAATCCAACTTTTGTTTTTTCAATAGGAAGAGGGTCATGTGACATCAAACTTATTGGGAATTTCACAAGAAAAACAATGGTGTGCTTGGTTTTAACAATGGTGTGCTTTGTAACTTTATTCTTTCATGAGTTATTTACAAGTTTCTCTTTGTTTACAGCCATTGACATGTCGCCGAGGTTAACACGTGAGGAGCGGATAGAAATTGTGTTGATGTCTGGTGAACGCAGTAACCGGGTCATTGCAGCAGATTTCAATGCAATACACCCTACGAGACCACCCATCTCCCATGCTACAGTTAGCAAACTGCTTGCTAAGTTTCGTGAAACTGGTTCAGTGTTGGATTTGCCAAAATGTGGACGCATGAAATCTGTCTCTAATGAAGAAACATCAGTGGTTGTCCTAGCTTCATTCAGCAAGAGCCCACAGCGTAGCACTCGCCGCATGTCACTGGAGAGTCGAACATGTCACTGGAGCATTAGTCGAACATCCCTTCGGCGGATATTAGCTACTCACAAATGGCACCCTTACAAACTCCAGCTACTGCAGCATCTCAACGAGGATGACCCAGATCGGCGCACTGAATTTGCAGAATGGGCAAAACAAAAATTGGAACAGGACCCTCAGTTTACGCAGAAGATTTTGTTCAGTGATGAGGCAAACTTTTATGTGAATGGTAAAGTTAACAAACAAAACCACCGCTATTGGTCTGACACTAACCCACATTGGATAGATCCCTCCAAGACTGTTGGAACAAAAAAATTGATGGTATGGTGTGGTATATGGGGTACAAAGATAGTGGGGCCATTCTTCATCAATGGAAACCTCAAGGCCACTGGATATGCGAAATTGCTACATGATGATGTGTTTCCCTCTTTATGCACTGAAGCTGGCACGTTCCCTGAGTTTTTCCAGCAAGATGGTGCACCACCACATTATGGGTGTCAGGTCCGAGCATTCCTAGATGAACAGTTCCCTGGAAAGTGGATTGGTCGTCGTGGGCCAGTTGAATGGCCCCCAAGGTCTTCCGATCTGACCCACTTAGACTTTTATCTTTGGGGTCATCTGAAGGCAATTGTCTATGCTGTGAAGATACGAGATGTGCAGCACCTGAAACTACGGATACTGGAAGCCTGTGCTAGCATTTCTCCTGCGGTGTTGCTATCAGTGTGTGAAGAGTGGGAGAAGAGGGTTGCATTGACAATCCAACACAATGGGCAGCACATTGAACACATTTTATAAGTGGTCAGAAACTTGTAAATAACTCATGAAAGAATAAAGTTACGTTAAAACCAAGCACACCATTGTTTTTCTTGTGAAATTCCCAATAAGTTTGAAAAAACAAAAGTTGGATTCAAAATGGCCAACTTCAAAATGGCCGCCATGGTCACCACCCATCTTGAAAAGTTTCCCCCCTCACATATACTAATGTGCCACAAACAGGAAGTTAATATCACAAACCATTGCCATTTTATTAAGGTGTATCCATATAAATGGCCAACCCTGTATATCAGGCTCCATCAGTGCAGGTCATTCACATGCAATTCACAAAAAAAAAAACGCATAGTGCGAACATGATCCGTGGAAACTTCAATTCGCAGGTCAGGTTTCCCTCTGCACATGCTTCAGTGCATAACAATCCCGAATACATAAAATGATGGTAAAATAGTAAAAAAAATATATATATATAATAATAATAGTAATAATAATAATAATAATAAATATATATATATATAAATATATATATATATATACACAGTACAGACCAAAAGTTTGGACACATCTTCTCATTCAAAGAGTTTTCTTTATTTTTATGACTATGAAGGCATCAAAACTATGAATTAACACATGTGGAATTATATACATAACAAACAAGTGTGAAACAACTGAAAATATGTCATATTCTAGGTTCTTCAAAGTAGCCACCTTTTATAGAAACATAGAATGTGTCGGCAGATAAGAACCATTTGGCCCATCCAGTCTGCCCATCCAGTTTGCTTTGATTACTGCTTTGCACACTCTTGGCATTCTCTTAATGAGCTTCAAGAGGTAGTCTCCTGAAATGGTCTTCCAACAGTCTTGAAGGAGTTCCCAGAGATGCTTAGCACTTGTTGGCCCTTTTGCCTTCACTCTGCGGTCCAGCTCACCCCAAACCATCTTGATTGGGTTCAGGTCCGGTGACTGTGGAGGCCAGGTCATCTGGCGCAGCACCCCATCACTCTCCTTCATGGCCAAATAGCCCTTACTTTCAAAGTTTTCCCAATTTTTCGACTGACTGACTGACCTTCATTTCTTAAAGTATCGATGGCCACTCGTTTTTCTTTACTTAGCTGCTTTTTTCTTGCCATAATACCAATTCTAACAGTCTATTCAGCTGTGTATCCACCTGACTTCTCCTCAACGCAACTGATGGTCCCAACCCCATTTATAAGGCAAGAAATCCCACTTATTAAACCTGACAGGGCACACCTGTGAAGTGAAAACCATTTCAGGGGACTACCTCTTGAAGCTCATCAAGAGAATGCCAAGAGTGTGCAAAGCAGTAATCAAAGCAAAAGGTGGCTACTTTGAATAACCTAGAATATGACATATTTTCTGTTGTTTCACACTTGTTTGTTATGTATATAATTCCACATGTGTTAATTCATAGTTTTGATGCCTTCAGTGTGAATCTACAATTTTCATAGTCATGAAAATAAAGAAAACCCTTTGAATGAGAAGGTGTGTCCAAACTTTTGGTCTGTACTGATATATATATATATATATATATATAACAGATAAAAAAAATGCAAAAGGCTTTGCTGTTATCCATATATAAACTCAATATAGGTACATCAATTCCTTTTTCATGTTCAGACCTTGTGGATATCGAGTATGTAGTCTCCAAATCCAGAAGGCTTCACGCAAACAAAAAATTTGTTTCATGTCGCCTCCCCTGACCGGGACTGTAACTCTCTCAATTGCAAATGTACTAAATCCATTAAGACTGCGATTATGTATGTTGATAAAATGATTTGCTGCATTAGATATTCCAATGGTTGTGGGGTTAGATATGAAATTTAAATGTTCCCGTAATCTTTCCTTATATTTCCTACTAGTGCTGCCCACGTACATAAGATCGCACAATGTGCATAAGATATTATAAATTACTCCTGTGGTATTACAGTTAATATAACTCTTGATAGGGAAAATTTCAGTATGTGTTGAATTGTGAAATTCTTTTGTTATGCACGCTACTTTGCATGTTTTGCAAGGATGGCTCCCGCATTTTGAAAATCCTGTGTAAATCCTGCCTAAATATAAAGAAGAATTAGTTTCCCTTTTGGACAAAGGGAAAGATAGAGGCTTCATTAGCCATAAACAATACGCATTTCTGAATGTCGACTCACCAATTACACCAATCATACATGCTCTTCCAAAGGTACATAAGGGCATCAATCCTCCCCCATTACGACCCATAGTATCGGGTATTGTATCCTTAACGGAAAAAAATTGTGAATGTTTGCATTCAGTGTTACAGCCACTAGTTAACCACCTCAGCCCCCCTAGCTTAAACACCCTTAATGACAGGGCCACTTTTTACACTTCTGACCTACAGTATTTTCACCGTTTATTGCTCGGTCATGCAACTTACCACCCAAATGAATTTTGCCTCCTTTTCTTCTCACTAATAGAGCTTTCATTTGGTGGTATTTCATTGCTGCTGAAATTTTTTGTTATTAATCGAAATTTAGCGATTTTTTTGCAAAAAAATGTCATTTTTCACTTTCAGTTGTAAAATTTTGCAATAAAAACGACATCCATATATAAATTTTTCTCTAACTTTATTGCTCTACATGTCTTTGATAAAAAAAAAATGTTTGGGTACAAAAAAAATGGTTTGGGTAAAAGTTATACCGTTTACAAACTATGGTACAAAAATGTGAATTTCCGCTTTTTGAAGCAGCTCTGACTTTCTCAGCACCTGTCATGTTTCCTGAGGTTCTACAATGCCCAGACAGTACAAACACCCCACAAATGACCCCATTTCGGAAAGTAGACACCCTAAGGTATTCGCTGATTGGCATAGTGAGTTCATAGAACTTTTTATTTTTTGTCACAAGTTAGCGGAAATTGATGATTTTTTCTTTATTTTTTCTTACAAAGTCTCATATTCCACTAACTTGTGACAAAAAAATAAAAACTTCTATGAACTCACTATGCCCATCACCGAATACCTTGGGGTGTCTTCTTTCCAAAATGGGGTCACTTGTGGGGTAGTTATACTGCCCTGGCATTCTAGGGGCCCAAATGTGTGGTAAGTAGTTTGAAATCAAAATCTGTAAAAAATGGCCGGTGAAATCCGAAAGGTGCTCTTTGGAATGTGGGCCCCTTTGCCCACCTAGGCTGCAAAAAAGTGTCACACATGTGGTATCTCCGTACTCAGGAGAAGTTGGTCAATGTGTTTTGGGGTGTCATTTTACATATACCCATGCTGGGTGAGATAAATATCTTGGTCAAATGCCAACTTTGTATAAAAAAAATGGGAAAAGTTGTCTTTTGCCAAGATATTTCTCTCACCCAGCATGGGTATATGTAAAATGACACACCAAAACACATTGCCCAACTTCTCCTGAGTACGGAGATATCACATGTGTGACACTTTTTTGCAGCCTAGGTGGGCAAAGGGGCCCACATTCCAAAGAGCACTTTTCAGATTTCACCAGCCATTTTTTACAGATTTTGATTTCAAACTAGTTACCACACATTAGGGCCCCTAGAATGCCAGGGCAGTATAACTACCCCACAAGTGACCCCATTTTGGAAAGAAGACACCCCAAGGTATTCGCTGATGGGCATAGTGAGTTCATGGAAGTTTTTATTTTTTGTCACAAGTTAGTGGAATATGAGACTTTGTAAGAAAAAATAAAAATAAAAAAAATATCATAATTTTCCGCTAACTTGTGACAAAAAATAAAAAATTCTAGGAACTCGCCATGCCCCTCACGGAATACCTTGGGGTGTCTTCTTTCCAAAATGGGGTCACTTGTGGGGTAGTTATACTGCTCTGGCATTCTAGGGGCCCTAATGCGTGAGAAGAAGGGATGAGCGAACCCGAACTGTATAGTTCGGGTTCGTACTGAATTTTGGGGTGTCCGTGACACGGACCCGAACATTTTCGTAAAAGTCCGTGTTCGGGTTCGGTGTTCGGCGCTTTCTTGGCGCTTTTTGAAAGGCAGCAAAGCAGCCAATCAACAAGCGTCATACTACTTGCCCCAAGAGGCCATCACAACCTTGCCTACTATTGGCATGGCTGTGATTGGCCAGTGCAGCATGTGACCCAGCCTCTATATAAGCTTGGGTCACGTTGCGCTGCACGTCACTCTGCTGATTGAAGCACAGGGAGAGGTTGCAGCTGCGACGTTAGGACGAGATTAGGCAGTGATTAACTCCTCCAAAAGAATTCATTCTGTGATCGATCTGCAGCTGTGGATCATTGAAGTGCTAATATTGACTTGCTCACTTTTTTGAGGCTGCCCAGAGCGTTTTTAGATCACTTTTTTTCTGGGGTGATCGGCGGCCATTTTGTGACTTGTGGTGCGCCAGCACAAGCTATCACCAAGTGAATTTAACCATCAATAGTGTGGTTATCTTGTGCTATATCCTACATCAGCTGCAGGCTGAGCCTGTGTCACCGAAGTGCATTTAACCATCAACAGTTTGGTTATTTTTTGGCCATATACTACATCAGCTGCAGGCTGAGCCTGTGTCACCGAAGTGCATTTAACCATCAACAGTCTGATTATTTATTGGCCATATATTACTTCTGGTGCAGGCTGAGCCTGTGTCACCCAAGTGCATTTAACCATCAACAGTGTGGTAATTTTTTGGCCATATACTACATCAGGGGCAAGTTGAGCCTGTCACCCAGCGCCTAAAAAATAGACCTGACATTTCTATTCAACCAAATCTGTACTGTTTTAGCTGGTCAAGTTATTTGTAGCGACCGTAAAAGCACATTTTTTTTTCTGGGTTGAAAAACTATTCCCAAATTTGCCATTCTCAAACGGGAACAATGAGGAAAACATCTAATAAGGGACGCCGACGCGGACGTGGACATGGTCGTGGTGGTGTTAGTGGACCCTCTGGTGCTGGGAGAGGACGTGGCCGTTCTGCCACAGCCACACGTCCTAGTGAACCAACTACCTCAGGTCCCAGTAGCCGCCAGAATTTACAGGGATATTTGGTGGGGCCCAATGCCGTTCTAAGGATAGTAAGGCCTAAGCAGGTACAGGCATTAGTCAATTGGGTGGCCGACAGTGCATCCAGCACGTTCACATTATCTCCCACCCAGTCTTCTGCAGAAAGCGCACAGATGGCGCATGAAAACCAAGCCCATCAGTCTGTCACATCACCCCCATGCATATCAGGGTAACTGTCTGAGCCTCAAGTTATGCAGCAGTCTCTTATGCTGTTTGAAGACTCTGCTGCCAGGTTTTCCCAAGGGCATCCACCTAGCTCTTCACCAGGGATGAAAGAGATAGAATGCACTAACGCACAACCACTAATGTTTCCTGATGATGAGGACATGGGAATACCACCTCAGCACGTCTCTGATGATGACGAAACACAGGTGCCAACTGCTGCGTCTTTCTGCAGTGTGCAGACTGAACAGGAGGTCAGGGATCAAGACTGGGTGGAAGACGATGCAGGGGACGATGAGGTCCTAGACCCCACATGGAATGAAGGTCGTGCCACTGACTTTCACAGTTCTGAGGAAGAGGCAGTGGTGAGACCGAGCCAACAGCGTAGCAAAAGAGGGAGCAGTGGGCAAAATCAGAACACCCGCCGCCAAGAGACTCCGCCTGCTACTGACCGCCGCCATCTGGGACCGAGCACCCCAAAGGCAGCTTCAAGGAGTTCCCTGGCATGGCACTTCTTCAAACAATGTGCTGACGACAAGACCCGAGTGGTTTGCACGCTGTGCCATCAGAGCCTGAAGCGAGGCATTAACGTTCTGAACCTTAGCACAACCTGCATGACCAGGCACCTGCATGCAAAGCATGAACTGCAGTGGAGTAAACACCTTAAAAACAAGGAAGTCACTCAGGCTCCCCCTGCTGCCTCTTCTGCTGCTGCCGCCTCGGCCTCTTCTGCTGCTGCCGTCGCCTCGGCCTCTTCTGCTGCTGCTGCCGCTGCCTCGGCCTCTTCCTCTGCCTCTGGAGGAACGTTGGCACCTGCCGCCCAGCAAACATGGGATGTACCACCAACACCACCACCTGCGTCACCAAGCATCTCAACCATGTCACACGGCAGCGTTCAGCTCTCCATCTCACAAACATTTGAGAGAAAGCGTAAATTCCCACCTAGCCACCCTCGATCCCTGGCCCTGAATGCCAGCATTTCTAAACTACTGGCCTATGAAATGCTGTCATTTAGGCTGGTGGACACACACAGCTTCAAACAGCTCATGTCGCTTGCTGTCCCACAGTATGTTGTTCCCAGCCGCCACTACTTCTCCAAGAGAGCCGTGCCTTCCCTGCACAAAAAAGTGTCCGATAAAATCAAGTGTGTACTGCACAACGCCATCTGTGGCAAGGTCCACCTAACCACAGATACGTGGACCAGTAAGCTGGGCCAGGTAAGCAATATCTCCCTAACTGCACACTGGGTAAATGTAGTGGCGGCTGGGCCCCAGGCGGAGAGCTGTTTGGCGCACATCCTTCCGCCGCCAAGGATCGCAGGGCAACATTCTTTGCCTCCTGTCTCCTCCTCCTCCTACTCAGCTTCCTCCTCCTCTTCTTCCACCTGCTCATCCAGTCAGCCACACACCTTCACCACCAACTTCAGCACAGCCCGGGGTAAACGTCAGCAGGCCGTTCTGAAACTCATATGTTTGGGGGACAGGCCCCACACCGCACAGGAGTTGTGGCGGGGTATAGAACAACAGACCGACGAGTGGTTGCTGCCGGTGAGCCTCAAGCCCGGCCTGGTGGTGTGCAATAATGGGCGAAATCTCGTTGCAGCTCTGGGACTAGCCGGTTTGACGCACATCCCTTGCCTGGCGCATGTGCTGAATTTGGTGGTGCAGAAGTTAATTCGCAACTACCCCGACATGTCAGAGCTGCTGCATAAAGTGCGGGCCGTCTGTTCGCGCTTCCGGCGATCACACCCTGCCGCTGCTCGCCTGTCTGCGCTACAGCGTAACTTCGGCCTTCCCGCTCACCGCCTCATATGCGACGTACCCACTAGGTGGAACTCCACCTTGCATATGCTGGACAGACTGTGCGAGCAGCAGCAGGCCATAGTGGAGTTTCAGCTGCAGCACGCACGGGTCAGTCGCACTGCGGATCAGCCCCACTTCACCACCAATGACTGGGCCTCCATGCGAGACCTGTGTGCCCTGTTGCGCTGTTTCGAGTACTCCACCAACATGGCCAGTGGCGATGACGCCGTTATCAGCGTTACAATACCACTTCTATGTCTCCTTGAGAAAACACTTAGGGTGATGATGGAAGAGGAGGTGGCCCAGGAGAAAGAGGAGGAAGAGGGGTCATTTTTAGCACTTTCAGGCCAGTCTCTTCGAAGTGACTCAGAGGGAGGTTTTTTGCAACACCAGAGGCCAGGTACAAATGTGGCCAGACAGGGCCCACTACTGGAGGACGAGGATGAGGAGGAGGTGGAGGAGGATGAGGATGAAGCATGTTCACAGCGGGGTGGCACCCAAAGCAGCTCGGGCCCATCACTGGTGCGTGGCTGGGGGGAAACACAGGACGATGACGATACGCCTCCCACAGAGGACAGCTTGTCCTTACCTCTGGGCAGCCTGGCACACATGAGCGACTACATGCTGCAGTGCCTGCGCAACGACAGCAGAGTTGCCCACATTTTAACGTGTGCGGACTACTGGGTTGCCACCCTGCTGGATCCCCGGTACAAAGACAATGTGCCCACCTTACTTCCTACACTGGAGCGTGATAGGAAGATGCGCGAGTACAAGCGCACGTTGGTAGACGCGCTACTGAGAGCATTCCCAAATGTCACAGGGGAACCAGTGGAAACCCAAGGCGAAGGCAGAGGAGGAGCAAGAGGTCGCCAACGCAGCTGTGTCACGGCCAGCTCCTCTGAGGGCAGGGTTAGCATGGCAGAGATGTGGAAAAGTTTTGTCACCATGCCACAGCTAACTGCACCACCACCTGATACGGAACGTGTTAGCAGGAGGCAACATTTCACTAACATGGTGGAACAGTACCTGTGCACACCCCTCCACGTACTGACTTATGGTTCGGCCCCATTCAACTTCTGGGTCTCCAAATTGTCCACGTAGCCAGAGCTAGCCTTTTATGCCTTGGAGGTGCTGGCCTGCCCGGCGGCCAGCATTTTGTCTGAACGTGTATTCAGCACGGCATGGGGCGTCATTAAAGACAAACGCAGCCGCCTGTCTACAGCCAATGTGGACAAGCTGACGTTCATAAAAATGAACCAGGCATGGATCCCACAGGACCTGTCCATCCCTCGTGCAGATTAGATATTAACTACCTCCCCATAACAATATATTATTCTACTCCAGGACACATCCTCATTCAATACTATTTTTAATTTCATTTTACCATTATATTGCGGGGCAACCGAAAGTTGAATGAACCTCTCCTCTGTCTGGGTGCCGGGGCCTAAATGTGTGACAGTGGCCTGTTACAGTTGTGGGTGACGTGAAGCCTGATTTTCTGCTATGACATGAAGACTTATTCTGTGCTGACATAAAGCCAGATTCTCTGTTACGCGACCGCTCTCCTCTGCCTGGGTGCCTGGGCCTAAATATGTGACAGTGGCCTGTTCCAGTGGTGGGTGACGTGAAGCCTGATTCTCTGCTATGACATGAAGACAGATTCTGCGCTGACATAAGGCCAGATTCTCTGTTACGGGACCGCTCTCCTCTGTCTGGGTGCCGGGGCCTAAATGTGTGACAGTGGCCTGTTCCAGTGGTGGGTGACGTGAAGCCTGATTCTCTGCTATGACATGAAGACAGATTCTGTGCTGACATAAGGCCAGATTCTCTGTTACGCGACCTCTCTCCTCTGCCTGGGTGCCTGGGCCTAAATGTGTGACAGTGGCCTGTTCCAGTGGTGGGTGATGTGAAGCCTGATTCTCTGCTATGACATGAAGACAGATTCTGTGCTGACATAAGGCCAGATTCTCTGTTACGCGACCTCTCTCCTCTGCCTGGGTGCCTGGGCCTATATGTGTGACAGTGGCCTGTTCCAGTGGTGGGTGACGTGAAGCCTGATTCTCTGTTATGACATGAAGACGTATTCTGTGCTGACATGAAGCCAGATTCTCTGTTACGCGACCTCTCTCCTCTGCCTGGGTGCCTGGGCGCCTGGGCCTAAATATGTGACAGTGGCCTGTTCCAGTGGTGGGTGACGTGAAGCCTGATTCTCTGCTATGACATGAAGACAGATTCTGCGCTGACATAAGGCCAGATTCTCTGTTACGGGACCGCTCTCCTCTGCCTGGGTGCAGGGGTCTAAATGTGTGACAGTGGCCTGTTCCAGTGGTGGGTGACGTGAAGCCTGATTCTCTGCTATGACATGAAGACAGATTCTGTGCTGACATAAGGCCATATTCTCTGTTACGGGACCGCTCTACTCTGTCTGGGTGCCTGGGCCTAAATGTGTGACAGTGGCCTGTTCCAGTGGTGGGTGACGTGAAGCCTGATTCTCTGCTATGACATGAAGACAGATTCTGTGCTGATATAAGGCCAGATTCTCTGTTACGCGTCCTCTCTCCTCTGCCTGGGTGCCTGGGCCTAAATATGTGACAGAGGCCTGTTCCAGTGGTGGGTGACGTAAAGCCTGATTCTCTGCTATGACATGAAGACAGATTCTGCGCTGACATAAGGCCAGATTCTCTGTTACGGGACCGCTCTCCTCTGTCTGGGTGCAGGGGCCTAAATGTGTGACAGTGGCCTGTTCCAGTGGTGGGTGACGTGAAGCCTGATTCTCTGCTATGACATGAAGACAGATTCTGCGCTGACATAAGGCCAGATTCTCTGTTACGGGACCGCTCTCCTCTGTCTGGGTGCCGGGGCCTAAATGTGTGACAGTGGCCTGTTCCAGTGGTGGGTGACGTGAAGCCTGATTCTCTGCTATGACATGAAGACAGATTCTGCGCTGACATAAGGCCAGATTCTCTGTTACGGGACCGCTCTCCTCTGTCTGGGTGCCGGGGCCTAAATGTGTGACAGTGGCCTGTTCCAGTGGTGGGTGACGTGAAGCCTGATTCTCTGCTATGACATGAAGACAGATTCTGTGCTGACATCAGGCCAGATTCTCTGTTACGGGACCTCTCTCCTCTGCCTGGGTGCCTGGGCCTAAATGTGTGACAGTGGCCTGTTCCAGTGGTGGGTGACGTGAATCCTGATTCTCTGCTATGACATGAAGACTGATTCTGCGCTGACATAAGGCCAGATTCTCTGTTACGGGACCGCTCTCCTCTGTCTGGGTGCCGGGGCCTAAATGTGTGACAGTGGCCTGTTCCAGTGGTGGGTGACGTGAAGCCTGATTCTCTGCTATGACATGAAGACAGATTCTGTGCTGACATAAGGCCAGGTTCTCTGTTACGCGACCTCTCTCCTCTGCCTGGGTGCCTGGGCCTAAATGTGTGACAGTGGCCTGTTCCAGTGGTGGGTGACGTGAAGCCTGATTCTCTGCTATGACATGAAGACAGATTCTGTGCTGACATAAGGCAAGATTCTCTGTTACGCAACCTCTCTCCTCTGCCTGGGTGCCTGGGCCTAAATATGTGACAGTGCCTGTTCAAGTGGTGGGTGACGTGAAGCCTGATTCTCTGCTATGACATGAAGACAGATTCTGCGCTGACATAAGGCCAGATTCTCTGTTACGGGACCGCTCTCCTCTGTCTGGGTGCCGGGGCCTAAATGTGTGACAGTGGCCTTTTTCAGTGGTGGGTGACGTGAAGCCTGATTCTCTGCTATGACATGAAGACAGATTCTGTGCTGACATAAGGCAAGATTCTCTGTTACGCGACCTCTCTCCTCTGCCTGGGTGCCTGGGCCTAAATATGTGACAGTGGCCTGTTCAAGTGGTGGGTGACGTGAAGCCTGATTCTCTGCTATGACATGAAGACTGATTCTGCGCTGACATAAGGCCAGATTCTCTGTTACGGGACCTCTCTCCTCTGCCTGGGTGCCTGGGCCTAAATGTGTGACAGTGGCCTGTTCCAGTGGTGGGTGACGTGAAGCCTGATTCTCTGCTATGACATGAAGACAGATTCTGTGCTGACATAAGGCCAGATTCTCTGTTACGGGACCGCTCTCCTCTGTCTGGGTGCCGGGGCCTAAATGTGTGACAGTGGCCTGTTCCAGTGGTGGGTGACGTGAAGCCTGATTCTCTGCTATGACATGAAGACTGATTCTGTGCTGATATAAGGCCAGATTCTCTGTTACGCGTCCTCTCTCCTCTGCCTGGGTGCCTGGGCCTAAATATGTGACAGAGGCCTGTTCCAGTGGTGGGTGACGTAAAGCCTGATTCTCTGCTATGACATGAAGACAGATTCTGCGCTGACATAAGGCCAGATTCTCTGTTACGGGACCGCTCTCCTCTGTCTGGGTGCCGGGGCCTAAATGTGTGACAGTGGCCTGTTCCAGTGGTGGGTGACGTGAAGCCTGATTCTCTGCTATGACATGAAGACAGATTCTGCGCTGACATAAGGCCAGATTCTCTGTTACGGGACCGCTCTCCTCTGTCTGGGTGCCGGGGCCTAAATGTGTGACAGTGGCCTGTTCCAGTGGTGGGTGACGTGAAGCCTGATTCTCTGCTATGACATGAAGACAGATTCTGCGCTGACATAAGGCCAGATTCTCTGTTACGGGACCGCTCTCCTCTGTCTGGGTGCCGGGGCCTAAATGTGTGACAGTGGCCTGTTCCAGTGGTGGGTGACGTGAAGCCTGATTCTCTGCTATGACATGAAGACAGATTCTGTGCTGACATCAGGCCAGATTCTCTGTTACGGGACCTCTCTCCTCTGCCTGGGTGCCTGGGCCTAAATGTGTGACAGTGGCCTGTTCCAGTGGTGGGTGACGTGAAGCCTGATTCTCTGCTATGACATGAAGACTGATTCTGCGCTGACATAAGGCCAGATTCTCTGTTACGGGACCGCTCTCCTCTGTCTGGGTGCCGGGGCCTAAATGTGTGACAGTGGCCTGTTCCAGTGGTGGGTGACGTGAAGCCTGATTCTCTGCTATGACATGAAGACAGATTCTGTGCTGACATAAGGCCAGGTTCTCTGTTACGCGACCTCTCTCCTCTGCCTGGGTGCCTGGGCCTAAATGTGTGACAGTGGCCTGTTCCAGTGGTGGGTGACGTGAAGCCTGATTCTCTGCTATGACATGAAGACAGATTCTGTGCTGACATAAGGCAAGATTCTCTGTTACGCAACCTCTCTCCTCTTCCTGGGTGCCTGGGCCTAAATATGTGACAGTGCCTGTTCAAGTGGTGGGTGACGTGAAGCCTGATTCTCTGCTATGACATGAAGACAGATTCTGCGCTGACATAAGGCCAGATTCTCTGTTACGGGACCGCTCTCCTCTGTCTGGGTGCCGGGGCCTAAATGTGTGACAGTGGCCTTTTTCAGTGGTGGGTGACGTGAAGCCTGATTCTCTGCTATGACATGAAGACAGATTCTGTGCTGACATAAGGCAAGATTCTCTGTTACGCGACCTCTCTCCTCTGCCTGGGTGCCTGGGCCTAAATATGTGACAGTGGCCTGTTCAAGTGGTGGGTGACGTGAAGCCTGATTCTCTGCTATGACATGAAGACTGATTCTGCGCTGACATAAGGCCAGATTCTCTGTTACGGGACCTCTCTCCTCTGCCTGGGTGCCTGGGCCTAAATGTGTGACAGTGGCCTGTTCCAGTGGTGGGTGACGTGAAGCCTGATTCTCTGCTATGACATGAAGACAGATTCTGTGCTGACATAAGGCCAGATTTTCTGTTACGGGACCGCTCTCCTCTGTCTGGGTGCCGGGGCCTAAATGTGTGACAGTGGCCTGTTCCAGTGGTGGGTGACGTGAAGCCTGATTCTCTGCTATGACATGAAGACTGATTCTGCGCTGACATAAGGCCAGATTCTCTGTTACAGGACCGCTCTCCTCTGTCTGGGTGCCGGGGCCTAAATGTGTGACAGTGGCCTGTTCAGTGGTGGGTGACGTGAAGCCTGATTCTCTGCTATGACATGAAGACAGATTCTGTGCTGACATAAGGCCAGATTCTCTGTTACGCGACCTCTCTCCTCTGCCTGGGTGCCTGGGCCTAAATGTGTGACAGTGGCCTGTTCCAGTGGTGGGTGACGTGAAGCCTGATTCTCTGCTATGACATGAAGACAGATTCTGTGCTGACATAAGGCCAGATTCTCTGTTACGCGACCTCTCTCCTCTGCCTGGGTGCCTGGGCCTAAATGTGTGACAGTGGCCTGTTCCAGTGGTGGGTGACGTGAAGCCTGATTCTCTGCTATGACATGAAGACTGATTCTGAGCTGACATAAGGCCAGATTCTCTGTTACGGGACCTCTCTCCTCTGCCTGGGTGCCTGGGCCTAAATGTGTGACAGTGGCCTGTTCCAGTGGTGGGTGACGTGAAGCCTGATTCTCTGCTATATCAAGAAACCACGGCACTCAATAGCTGCTTTTAAGTTGCTTGTTTTATTTCATTTCATTTTATATTTTTCATTTTTATATCTATCCAAAATTAATATGCCACTGGCCAACGTTTTGGATGGATATAAAAATGAAAAATATACAATGAAATGAAATAAAACAAGCAACTTAAAAGCAGCTATTGAGTGCCGTGGTTTCTTGATATAAATGATATGTACCTCTACCACTGAGCACCGCCCACTACAACCAAGGAGTGCCGCTCAACCACCTTTTCTCAATATTTGATTCTCTGCTATGACATGAAGACAGATTCTGTGCTGACATAAGGCCAGATTCTCTGTTACGGGACCGCTCTTCTCTGTCTGGGTGCCGGGGCCTAAATGTGTGACAGTGGCCTGTTCCAGTGGTGGGTGACGTGAAGCCTGATTCTCTGCTATGACATGAAGACAGATTCTGTGCTGACATAAGGCCAGATTCTCTGTTACGCGACCTCTCTCCTCTGCCTGGGTGCCTGGGCCTAAATGTGTGACAGTGGCCTGTTCCAGTGGTGGGTGACGTGAAGCCTGATTCTCTGCTATGACATGAAGACAGATTCTGTGCTGACATAAGGCAAGATTCTCTGTTACGCGACCTCTCTCCTCTGCCTGGGTGCCTGGGCCTAAATATGTGACAGTGGCCTGTTCAAGTGGTGGGTGACGTGAAGCCTGATTCTCTGCTATGACATGAAGACAGATTCTGCGCTGACATAAGGCCAGATTCTCTGTTACGGGACCTCTCTCCTCTGCCTGGGTGCCTGGGCCTAAATGTGTGACAGTGGCCTGTTCCAGTGGTGGGTGACGTGAAGCCTGATTCTCTGCTATGACATGAAGACAGATTCTGTGCTGACATAAGGCCAGATTCTCTGTTACGGGACCGCTCTCCTCTGTCTGGGTGCAGGGGCCTAAATGTGTGACAGTGGCCTGTTCCAGTGGTGGGTGACGTGAAGCCTGATTCTCTGCTATGACATGAAGACAGATTCTGTGCTGACATAAGGCCAGATTCTCTGTTACGCGACCTCTCTCCTCTGCCTGGGTGCCTGGGCCTAAATGTGTGACAGTGGCCTGTTCCAGTGGTGGGTGACGTGAAGCCTGATTCTCTGCTATGACATGAAGACTGATTCTGCGCTGACATAAGGCCAGATTCTCTGTTACGGGACCGCTCTCCTCTGTCTGGGTGCCGGGGCCTAAATGTGTGACAGTGGCCTGTTCCAGTGGTGGGTGACGTGAAGCCTGATTCTCTGCTATGACATGAAGACAGATTCTGTGCTAACATAAGGCCAGATTCTCTGTTACGCGACCTCTCTCCTCTGCCTGGGTGCCTGGGCCTAAATGTGTGACAGTGGCCTGTTTCAGTGGTGGGTGACGTGAAGCCTGATTCTCTGCTATGACATGAAGACAGATTCTGCGCTGACATAAGGCCAGATTCTCTGTTACGGGACCGCTCTCCTCTGTCTGGGTGCCGGGGCCTAAATGTGTGACAGTGGCCTGTTCCAGTGGTGGGTGACGTGAAGCCTGATTCTCTGCTATGACATGAAGACTGATTCTGAGCTGACATAAGGCAAGATTCTCTGTTACGCGACCTCTCTCCTCTGTCTGGGTGCCTGGGCCTAAATGTGTGACAGTGGCCTGTTCCAGTGGTGGGTGACGTGAAGCCTGATTCTCTGCTATGACATGAAGACAGATTCTGTGCTGACATAAGGCAAGATTCTCTGTTACGCGACCTCTCTCCTCTGCCTGGGTCTAAATATGTGACAGTGGCCTGTTCAAGTGGTGGGTGACGTGAAGCCTGATTCTCTGCTATGACATGAAGACAGATTCTGCGCTGACATAAGGCCAGATTCTCTGTTACGGGACCGCTCTCCTCTGTCTGGGTGCCGGGGCCTAAATGTGTGACAGTGGCCTGTTTCAGTGGTGGGTGACGTGAAGCCTGATTCTCTGCTATGACATGAAGACAGATTCTGTGCTGACATAAGGCAAGATTCTCTGTTACGCGACCTCTCTCCTCTGTCTGGGTGCCTGGGCCTAAATGTGTGACAGTGGCCTGTTCCAGTGGTGGGTGACGTGAAGCCTGATTCTCTGCTATGACATGAAGACAGATTCTATGCTGACATAAGGCCAGATTCTCTGTTACGGGACCGTTCTCCTCTGTCTGGGTGCCGGGGCCTAAATGTGTGACAGTGGCCTGTTTCAGTGGTGGGTGACGTGAAGCCTGATTCTCTGCTATGACATGAAGACAGATTCTGCGCTGACATAAGGCCAGATTCTCTGTTACGCGACCTCTCTCCTCTGCCTGGGTGCCTGGGCCTAAATGTGTGACAGTGGCCTGTTCCAGTGGTGGGTGACGTGAAGCCTGATTCTCTGCTATGACATGAAGACAGATTCTGCGCTGACATAAGGCCAGATTCTCTGTTACGGGACCGCTCTCCTCTGTCTGGGTGCCGGGGCCTAAATGTGTGACAGTGGCCTGTTCCAGTGGTGGGTGACGTGAAGCCTGATTCTCTGCTATGGCATGAAGACAGATTCTGTGCTGACATAAGGCAAGATTCTCTGTTACGCGACCTCTCTCCTCTGCCTGGGTCTAAATATGTGACAGTGGCCTGTTCAAGTGGTGGGTGACGTGAAGCCTGATTCTCTGCTATGACATGAAGACTGATTTTGCGCTGACATAAGGCCAGATTCTCTGTTACGGGACCGCTCTCCTCTGTCTGGGTGCCTGGGCCTAAATATGTGACAGTGGCCTGTTCAAGTGGTGGGTGACGTGAAGCCTGATTCTCTGCTATGACATGAAGACTGATTCTGCGCTGACATAAGGCCAGATTCTCTGTTACGGGACCGCTCTCCTCTTTCTGGGTGCCGGGGCCTAAATGTGTGACAGTGGCCTGTTCCAGTGGTGGGTGACGTGAAGCCTGATTCTCTGCTATGACATGAAGACAGATTCTGTGCTAACATAAGGCCAGATTCTCTGTTACGCGACCTCTCTCCTCTGCCTGGGTGCCTGGGCCTAAATGTGTGACAGTGGCCTGTTCCAGTGGTGGGTGACGTGAAGCCTGATTCTCTGCTATGACATGAAGACAGATTCTGCGCTGACATAAGGCCAGATTCTCTGTTACGGGACCGCTCTCCTCTGTCTGGGTGCCGGGGCCTAAATGTGTGACAGTGGCCTGTTTCAGTGGTGGGTGACGTGAAGCCTGATTCTCTGCTATGACATGAAGACAGATTCTGTTCTGACATCAGGCCAGATTCTCTGTTACGGGACCTCTCTCCTCTGCCTGGGCCTAAATGTGTTACAGTGGCCTGTTCCAGTGGTGGGTGACGTGAAGCCTGATTCTCTGCTATGACATGAAGACTATTTCTGCGCTGACATAAGGCCAGATTCTCTGTCACGGGACCGCTCTCCTCTGTCTGGGTGCCGGGGCCTAAATGTGTGACAGTGGCCTATTCCAGTGGTGGGTGACGTGAAGCCTGATTCTCTGCTATGACATGAAGACAGATTCTGTGCTGACATAAGGCCAGATTCTCTGTTACGCGACCTCTCTCCTCTGCCTGGGTGCCTGGGCCTAAATGTGTGACAGTGGCCTGTTCCAGTGGTGGGTGACGTGAAGCCTGATTCTCTGCTATGACATGAAGACAGATTCTGTGCTGACATAAGGCAAGATTCTCTGTTACGCGACCTCTCTCCTCTGCCTGGGTCTAAATATGTGACAGTGGCCTGTTCAAGTGGTGGGTGACGTGAAGCCTGATTCTCTGCTATGACATGAAGACTGATTTTGCGCTGACATAAGGCCAGATTCTCTGTTACGGGACCGCTCTCCTCTGTCTGGGTGCCGGGGCCTAAATGTGTGACAGTGGCCTGTTCCAGTGGTGGGTGACGTGAAGCCTGATTCTCTGCTATGACATGAAGACAGATTCTGTGCTGACATAAGGCCAGATTCTCTGTTACGCGACCTCTCTCCTCTGCCTGGGTGCCTGTGCCTAAATGTGTGACAGTGGCCTGTTCCAGTGGTGGGTGACGTGAAGCCTGATTCTCTGCTATATCAAGAAACCACGGCACTCAATAGCTGCTTTTAAGTTGCTTGTTTTATTTCATTTCATTGTATATTTTTCATTTTTATATTCATCCAAAATTAATAAGCCACTGGCCAACGTTTTGGATGGATATAATAATGAAAAATATACAATGAAATGAAATAAAACAAGCAACTTAAAAGCAGCTATTGAGTGCCGTGGTTTCTTGATATAAATGATATGTACCTCTACCACTGAGCACCGCCCACTACAACCAAGGAGTGCCGCTCAACCACCTTTTCTCAATATTTGATTCTCTGCTATGACATGAAGACAGATTCTGTGCTGACATAAGGCCAGATTCTCTGTTACGGGACCGCTCTCCTCTGTCTGGGTGCCGGGGCCTAAATGTGTGACAGTGGCCTGTTCCAGTGGTGGGTGACGTGAAGCCTGATTCTCTGCTATGACATGAAGATAGATTCTGTGCTGACATAAGGCCAGATTCTCTGTTACGCGACCTCTCTCCTCTGCCTGGGTGCCTGGGCCTAAATGTGTGACAGTGGCCTGTTCCAGTGGTGGGTGACGTGAAGCCTGATTCTCTGCTATGACATGAAGACTGATTCTGCGCTGACATAAGGCCAGATTCTCTGTTACGGGACCGCTCTCCTCTTTCTGGGTGCCGGGGCCTAAATGTGTGACAGTGGCCTGTTCCAGTGGTGGGTGACGTGAAGCCTGATTCTCTGCTATGACATGAAGACAGATTCTGCGCTGACATAAGGCCAGATTCTCTGTTACGGGACCGCTCTCCTCTGTCTGGGTGCCGGGGCCTAAATGTGTGACAGTGGCCTGTTCCAGTGGTGGGTGACGTGAAGCCTGATTCTCTGCTATGACATGAAGACAGATTCTGTGCTGTCATAAGGCCAGGTTCTCTGTTACGCGACCTCTCTCCTCTGCCTGGGTGCCTGGGCCTAAATGTGTGACAGTGGCCTGTTCCAGTGGTGGGTGACGTGAAGCCTGATTCTCTGCTATGACATGAAGACAGATTCTGTGCTGACATAAGGCAAGATTCTCTGTTACGCGACCTCTCTCCTCTGCCTGGGTGCCTGGGCCTAAATGTGTGACAGTGGCCTGTTCCAGTGGTGGGTGACGTGAAGCCTGATTCTCTGCTATGACATGAAGACTGATTCTGCGCTGACATAAGGCCAGATTCTCTGTTACGGGACCTCTCTCCTCTGCCTGGGTGCCTGGGCCTAAATGTGTGACAGTGGCCTGTTCCAGTGGTGGGTGACGTGAAGCCTGATTCTCTGCTATATCAAGAAACCACGGCACTCAATAGCTGCTTTTAAGTTGCTTGTTTTATTTCATTTCATTGTATATTTTTCATTTTTATATCCATCCAAAATTAATAAGCCACTGGCCAATGTTTTGGATGGATATAATAATGAAAAATATACAATGAAATGAAATAAAACAAGCAACTTAAAAGCAGCTATTGAGTGCCGTGGTTTCTTGATATAAATGATATGTACCTCTACCACTGAGCACCGCCCACTACAACCAAGGAGTGCCGCTCAACCACCTTTTCTCAATATTTGATTCTCTGCTATGACATGAAGACAGATTCTGTGCTGACATAAGGCCAGATTCTCTGTTACGGGACCGCTCTCCTCTGTCTGGGTGCCGGGGCCTAAATGTGTGACAGTGGCCTGTTCCAGTGGTGGGTGACGTGAAGCCTGATTCTCTGCTATGACATGAAGATAGATTCTGTGCTGACATAAGGCCAGATTCTCTGTTACGCGACCTCTCTCCTCTGCCTGGGTGCCTGGGCCTAAATGTGTGACAGTGGCCTGTTCCAGTGGTGGGTGACGTGAAGCCTGATTCTCTGCTATGACATGAAGACTGATTCTGCGCTGACATAAGGCCAGATTCTCTGTTACGGGACCGCTCTCCTCTTTCTGGGTTCCAGGGCCTAAATGTGTAACAGTGGCCTGTTCCAGTGGTGGGTGACGTGAAGCCTGATTCTCTGCTATGACATGAAGACAGATTCTGCGCTGACATAAGGCCAGATTCTCTGTTACGCGACCTCTCTCCTCTGCCTGGGTGCCTGGGCCTAAATGTGTGACAGTGGCCTGTTCCAGTGGTGGGTGACGTGAAGCCTGATTCTCTGCTATGACATGAAGACAGATTCTGCGCTGACATAAGGCCAGATTCTCTGTTACGGGACCGCTCTCCTCTGTCTGGGTGCCGGGGCCTAAATGTGTGACAGTGGCCTGTTCCAGTGGTGGGTGATGTGAAGCCTGATTCTCTGCTATGACATGAAGACAGATTCTGTGCTAACATAAGGCCAGATTCTCTGTTACGCGACCTCTCTCCTCTGCCTGGGTGCCTGGGCCTAAATGTGTGACAGTGGCCTGTTCCAGTGGTGGGTGACGTGAAGCCTGATTCTCTGCTATGACATGAAGACTGATTCTGCGCTGACATAAGGCCAGATTCTCTGTTACGCGACCTCTCTCCTCTGCCTGGGTGCCTGGGCCTAAATGTGTGACAGTGGCCTGTTCCAGTGGTGGGTGACGTGAAGCCTGATTCTCTGCTATGACATGAAGACAGATTCTGTGCTGACATAAGGCAAGATTCTCTGTTACGCGACCTCTCTCCTCTGCCTGGGTCTAAATATGTGACAGTGGCCTGTTCAAGTGGTGGGTGACGTGAAGCCTGATTCTCTGCTATGACATGAAGACTGATTTTGCGCTGACATAAGGCCAGATTCTCTGTTACGGGACCGCTCTTCTCTGTCTGGGTGCCGGGGCCTAAATGTGTGACAGTGGCCTGTTCCAGTGGTGGGTGACGTGAAGCCTGATTCTCTGCTATGACATGAAGACAGATTCTGTGCTGACATAAGGCCAGATTCTCTGTTACGCGACCTCTCTCCTCTGCCTGGGTGCCTGGGCCTAAATGTGTGACAGTGGCCTGTTCCAGTGGTGGGTGACGTGAAGCCTGATTCTCTGCTATGACATGAAGACAGATTCTGTGCTGACATAAGGCCAGATTCTCTGTTACGCGACCTCTCTCCTCTGCCTGGGTGCCTGGGCCTAAATGTGTGACAGTGGCCTGTTCCAGTGGTGGGTGACGTGAAGCCTGATTCTCTGCTATGACATGAAGACAGATTCTGTGCTGACATAAGGCAAGATTCTCTGTTACGCGACCTCTCTCCTCTGCCTGGGTGCCTGGGCCTAAATATGTGACAGTGGCCTGTTCAAGTGGTGGGTGACGTGAAGCCTGATTCTCTGCTATGACATGAAGACTGATTCTGCGCTGACATAAGGCCAGATTCTCTGTTACGGGACCGCTCTCCTCTTTCTGGGTGCCGGGGCCTAAATGTGTGACAGTGGCCTGTTCCAGTGGTGGGTGACGTGAAGCCTGATTCTCTGCTATGACATGAAGACAGATTCTGTGCTAACATAAGGCCAGATTCTCTGTTACGCGACCTCTCTCCTCTGCCTGGGTGCCTGGGCCTAAATGTGTGACAGTGGCCTGTTCCAGTGGTGGGTGACGTGAAGCCTGATTCTCTGCTATGACATGAAGACAGATTCTGCGCTGACATAAGGCCAGATTCTCTGTTACGGGACCGCTCTCCTCTGTCTGGGTGCCGGGGCCTAAATGTGTGACAGTGGCCTGTTTCAGTGGTGGGTGACGTGAAGCCTGATTCTCTGCTATGACATGAAGACAGATTCTGTGCTGACATCAGGCCAGATTCTCTGTTACGGGACCTCTCTCCTCTGCCTGGGTGCCTGGGCCTAAATGTGTTACAGTGGCCTGTTCCAGTGGTGGGTGACGTGAAGCCTGATTCTCTGCTATGACATGAAGACTATTTCTGCGCTGACATAAGGCCAGATTCTCTGTCACGGGACCGCTCTCCTCTGTCTGGGTGCCGGGGCCTAAATGTGTGACAGTGGCCTATTCCAGTGGTGGGTGACGTGAAGCCTGATTCTCTGCTATGACATGAAGACAGATTCTGTGCTGACATAAGGCCAGATTCTCTGTTACGCGACCTCTCTCCTCTGCCTGGGTGCCTGGGCCTAAATGTGTGACAGTGGCCTGTTCCAGTGGTGGGTGACGTGAAGCCTGATTCTCTGCTATGACATGAAGACAGATTCTGTGCTGACATAAGGCAAGATTCTCTGTTACGCGACCTCTCTCCTCTGCCTGGGTCTAAATATGTGACAGTGGCCTGTTCAAGTGGTGGGTGACGTGAAGCCTGATTCTCTGCTATGACATGAAGACTGATTTTGCGCTGACATAAGGCCAGATTCTCTGTTACGGGACCGCTCTCCTCTGTCTGGGTGCCGGGGCCTAAATGTGTGACAGTGGCCTGTTCAAGTGGTGGGTGACGTGAAGCCTGATTCTCTGCTATGACATGAAGACAGATTCTGTGCTGACATAAGGCCAGATTCTCTGTTACGCGACCTCTCTCCTCTGCCTGGGTGCCTGGGCCTAAATGTGTGACAGTGGCCTGTTCCAGTGGTGGGTGACGTAAAGCCTGATTCTCTGCTATGACATGAAGACAGATTCTGTGCTGACATAAGGCCAGATTCTCTGTTACGCGACCTCTCTCCTCTGCCTGGGTGCCTGGGCCTAAATGTGTGACAGTGGCCTGTTCCAGTGGTGGGTGACGTGAAGCCTGATTCTCTGCTATGACATGAAGACTGATTCTGCGCTGACATAAGGCCAGATTCTCTGTTACGGGACCTCTCTCCTCTGCCTGGGTGCCTGGGCCTAAATGTGTGACAGTGGCCTGTTCCAGTGGTGGGTGACGTGAAGCCTGATTCTCTGCTATATCAAGAAACCACGGCACTCAATAGCTGCTTTTAAGTTGCTTGTTTTATTTCATTTCATTGTATATTTTTCATTTTTATATCCATCCAAAATTAATAAGCCACTGGCCAACGTTTTGGATGGATATAATAATGAAAAATATACAATGAAATGAAATAAAACAAGCAACTTAAAAGCAGCTATTGAGTGCCGTGGTTTCTTGATATAAATGATATGTACCTCTACCACTGAGCACCGCCCACTACAACCAAGGAGTGCCGCTCAACCACCTTTTCTCAATATTTGATTCTCTGCTATGACATGAAGACAGATTCTGTGCTGACATAAGGCCAGATTCTCTGTTACGGGACCGCTCTCCTCTGTCTGGGTGCCGGGGCCTAAATGTGTGACAGTGGCCTGTTCCAGTGGTGGGTGACGTGAAGCCTGATTCTCTGCTATGACATGAAGATAGATTCTGTGCTGACATAAGGCCAGATTCTCTGTTACGCGACCTCTCTCCTCTGCCTGGGTGCCTGGGCCTAAATGTGTGACAGTGGCCTGTTCCAGTGGTGGGTGACGTGAAGCCTGATTCTCTGCTATGACATGAAGACTGATTCTGCGCTGACATAAGGCCAGATTCTCTGTTACGGGACCGCTCTCCTCTTTCTGGGTGCCGGGGCCTAAATGTGTGACAGTGGCCTGTTCCAGTGGTGGGTGACGTGAAGCCTGATTCTCTGCTATGACATGAAGACAGATTCTGCGCTGACATAAGGCCAGATTCTCTGTTACGGGACCGTTCTCCTCTGTCTGGGTGCCGGGGCCTAAATGTGTGACAGTGGCCTGTTTCAGTGGTGGGTGACGTGAAGCCTGATTCTCTGCTATGACATGAAGACAGATTCTGCGCTGACATAAGGCCAGATTCTCTGTTACGCGACCTCTCTCCTCTGCCTGGGTGCCTGGGCCTAAATGTGTGACAGTGGCCTGTTCCAGTGGTGGGTGACGTGAAGCCTGATTCTCTGCTATGACATGAAGACAGATTCTGCGCTGACATAAGGCCAGATTCTCTGTTACGCGACCTCTCTCCTCTGCCTGGGTGCCTGGGCCTAAATGTGTGACAGTGGCCTGTTCCAGTGGTGGGTGACGTGAAGCCTGATTCTCTGCTATGACATGAAGACAGATTCTGTGCTGACATAAGGCAAGATTCTCTGTTACGCGACCTCTCTCCTCTGCCCGGGTCTAAATATGTGACAGTGGCCTGTTCAAGTGGTGGGTGACGTGAAGCCTGATTCTCTGCTATGACATGAAGACTGATTCTGCGCTGATATAAGGCCAGATTCTCTGTTACGGGACCGCTCTCCTCTGTCTGGGTGCCGGGGCCTAAATGTGTGACAGTGGCCTGTTCCAGTGGTGGGTGACGTGAAGCCTGATTCTCTGCTATGACATGAAGACTGATTCTGCGCTGACATAAGGCCAGATTCTGTTACAGGACCGCTCTCCTCTGTCTGGGTGCCAGGGCCTAAATGTGTGACAGTGGCCTGTTCCAGTGGTGGGTGACGTGAAGCCTGATTCTCTGCTATGACATGAAGACAGATTCTGTGCTGACATCAGGCCAGATTCTCTGTTACGGGACCTCTCTCTTCTGCCTGGGTGCTGGGGCCTAAATGTGTGACAGTGGCCTGTTCCAGTGGTGGGTGACGTGAAGCCTGATTCTCTGCTATGACATGAAGACAGATTCTGTGCTGACATCAGGCCAGATTCTCTGTTACGGGACCTCTCTCTTCTGCCTGGGTGCTGGGGCCTAAATGTGTGACAGTGGCCTGTTCCAGTGGTGGGTGACGTGAAGCCTGATTCTCTGCTATGACATGAAGACAGATTCTTTGCTGACATGAAGCCAGATTCTCTGCTATGGCATGAAGAGACTGATTCTGTGCTGACATGAAGCCAGATTCTTTGCTATGGCATGAAGAGACTGATTCTCCGCTGATGTGATGCCAGATTCTCTGCTATGGGACCTCTGTCCAATTGATATTGGGTCATTTTTATTTTTTTTATTTTTATTTTAATACATTTCCCTATCCACATTTGTTTGCAGGGGATTTACCTACACGTTGCTGCCTTTTGCAGCCCTCTAGCTCTTTCCTGGGCTGTTTTACAGCCTTTTTAGTGCCCAAAAGTTTGGGACCCCATTGACTTCAATGGGGTTCGGGTTCGGGACGAAGTTCGGTTCGGGTTCGGATCCCGAACATTTCCGGGAAGTTCGGCCGAACTTCTCGAACCCGAACATCCAGGTGTTCGCTCAACTCTAGTGAGAAGTAGTTTGAAATCAGAATCTGTAAAAAATGGCCGGTGAAATCCTAAAGGTGCTCTTTGGAATGTGGCCCCCTTTGCCCACCTAGGCTGCAAAAAAGTGTCACACATGTGGTATCTCCGTACTCAGGAGAAGTTGGGCAATGTGTTTTGGGGTGTCATTTTACATATACCCATGCTGGGTGAGAGAAATATCTCAGCAAAAGACAACTTTTCAAATTTTTTTATACAAAGTTGGCATTTGACCAAGATATTTATCTCACCCAGCATGGGTATATGTAAAATGACACCCCAAAACACATTCCCCAACTTCTCCTGAGTACGGCGATACCACATGTGTGACATTTTTTGCAGCCTAGATGCGCAAAGGTTCCCAAATTCCTTTTAGGAGGGCATTTTTAGACATTTGGATCCCAGACTTCTTCTCACGCTTTAGGGCCCCTAAAAAGCCAGGGCAGTATAAATACCCCACATGTGACCCCATTTTGGAAAGAAGACACCCCAAGGTATTCAATGAGGGGCATGGCGAGTTCATATAAAAAAAAAATTTGGGCACAAGTTAGCGGAAATTGATTTTTTGTTTTTTTTTCTCACAAAGTCTCCCTTTCCGCTAACTTGAGACAAAAATTTCAATCTTTCATGAACTCAATATGCCCTCAGCGAATACCTTGGGGTGTCTTCTTTCCAAAATGGTGTTATTTGTGGGGTGTTTGTACTGCCCTGGCATTTGAGGGTCTCCGCAATCATTACATGTATGGCCAGCATTAGGAGTTTCTGCTATTCTCCTTATATTGTGCATACGGGTAATGAGATATTTTTTTTTCCTTTCAGCCTCTGGGCTGAAAGAAAAAATGAACGGCACAGATTTCTTCATTCGCATCGATCAATGTGGATGAAAAAATCTCTGCCAAAAAAAAAAAAAAGGAGGGGAAAGGCGTCTGCCAGGACATAGGAGCTCTGCCCAACATCCATACCCACTTAGCCCGTATGCCCTGGCAAACCAGATTTATCCATTCACATCAATCGATGTGGATGAATAAATCATTGCCGGGATTTTTTTATTTTTTATATATATATATATATATATATATATATATATATATATATATATACACAAAGTGTTTGCCAAAGCATATGAACACCGCCGCCTCCTCAGCTCATATGCCTCGGCAAACGTATCTTTTACTGCAGAGGAGAAATCTCGTCTTGCAGCGCCGCATACACCGACTTGTGTGTAATCTGACAGCAGCATAATGCTTCTGTCAGAATGCACATCAGTGCTGCAGCTAGTCGATCGGTTGGTCCACCTGGAAGGTAAAAAAAAAAAAGAAAAAACCAGGCCGCAACGCAATAAATTTTCTTAACTTTATTATAACTTTTGAACAGAACATATAAACTTTTTTAAACTTTTTGAACTGAAGTTAACTTTTTTGCTTACTGTTTTTTTTTTTTTTTTTTTACCTTTTATAGGACAAACCTCTCCTTCCCCATGGGACAATGTGCAAAGAGTAAATCGCCCAAAGATGTGGCGAAGTACATTATGCACTTTATCCCAGGTGAAAGGAGAGGTTTGCAGCAGCTGTGAGTAAAAGGGCCCTAATAGCCCTGTGTGCCTGTCCTGTGAGATGCAATCCCTATGCTAAGTGTACCTGTGTGTGGTACTTCCGGAAACACTCTCCAAAGCATAGGGCAGGGTGGTCAGGACAGTCAGGACAGAAATAGCGGGTGTCACGCCTTATTCCACTCCTGCTACAGACACGACATCTTTTTCGGGGTGACGGTTGGGTTGAGGTACCAGAACCGACACTGGGGAAATGTCACTCGTGTAGACGGCTAACTACACTGGTGGATGGGGCCACGAAACCTTCTGGTACAGGAGGTTCTCGATGATCTCTTCCTCAAATTTGAGGAAGGATCGTGTTCTCCCAGCCTTACTGTAGAGAACAAAACTTTTGTACATCGCCAATTGAATTAAATATACAGACACCTTCTTATACCAGCGTCTGGTGTGTCGGGAAACTAAATACGGAGACAACATCTGGTCATTGAAGTCCACCCCTCCCATGAGCAAATTATACTCGTGGACACAGAGGGGCTTTTCAATGACACGGGTTGCTCGCTCAATTTGTATTGTCGTGTCTGCGTGAATGGAGGAGAGCATGCAAACGTCACGCTTGTCTCTCCATTTCACCGCGAGCAGTTCTTCGTTACACAAGGCAGCCCTCTCCCCCCTTGCAAGACGGGTGGTAACGAGCCGTTGGGGGAAGCCCATGCGACTAGTTCGCGCGGTGCCACAGCAGCCAATCTGTTCTAGGAACAAATGCCTGAAGAGGGCCACACTTGTGTAGAAATTGTCCACATAAAGATGGTACCCCTTGCCAAATAAGGGTGACACCAAGTCCCAGACTGTCTTCCCACTGCTCCCCAGGTAGTCAGGGCAACCGACCGGCTCCAGGGTCTGATCTTTTCCCTCATAGATCCGAAATTTGTGGGTATAGCCTGTGGCCCTTTCACAGAGCTTATACAATTTGACCCCATACCGGGCGCGCTTGCTTGGGATGTATTGTTTGAAGCCAAGGCGCCCGGTAAGATGTATTAGGGACTCGTCTACGCAGATGTTTTGCTCTGGGGTATACAAATCTGCAAATTTCTGGTTGAAGTGGTCTATGAGGGGCCGAATTTTGTGGAGCCGGTCAAAAGCTGGGTGGCCTCTGGGACGGGAGGTGGTGTTGTCGCTAAAGTGCAGGAAACGCAAGATGGCCTCAAATCGTGCACTGGACATAGCAGCAGAGAACATGGGCATGTGATGAATCGGGTTCGTGGACCAATATGACCGCAATTCATGCTTTTTGGTTAGACCCATGTTGAGGAGAAGGCCCAGAAAAATTTTAAGTTCGGAAACTTGGACTGGTTTCCACCGGAAAGGCTGGGCATAAAAGCTTCCCGGGTTGGCGGATATAAATTGAGTGGCATACCGATTTGTTTCTGCCACGACTAAGTCCAAGAGCTCCACAGTCAAGAACAGCTCAAAAAATCCCAGGGCCGAACCGATCTGAGCTGTCTCATCCCGAACTCCAGACTGGGCGGTGAAAGGGGAACTAATGGTGCGGCTGAAGTTGGTGACTGCCAATCAGGATTTGCCAGCACCTCAGGGACTCTAGTGGGTCTACGGGCCTGTCTGTGCGGTGGCTGCGACGGGGTAACTACTGCACGTGCCACCGTACCAGCTTCAACTGCCCTTCTGGTGCTCGCCACTTCACCATGTTGTACAGCAGTGCTGGTACTAGGTCCAGGGAGGCCTGCGCTGCTGGTGTATGCCTCACCACGTGATCCGACAGCGCCAGCCCCACTCTGCTGCTCTTGAAGCGGATCCTGCGTAACCTGTGGTCTAGCGACCCGGGGCCGGGTACGCCTGGTTCTATCAGGAACCTCAACCTCCTCGTCTGAACTTTGGGTCAGACTGCCACTGCTTTCTACAGGTTCATATTCTGACCCGCTAGATTCGTCAGATGCGGGTTCCCATTTATCATCCGACTGGGTCAGAATCCTGTAGGCCTCTTCAGAAGAATACCCCCTGTTTGACATTTGGACTACTAAATTTAGGGGATATTCCCTGAGACTACCCAAGAAAAAAAGCAAGCCTGTCTTACAAAGGGGAGGCTAGCGAAGTACCGGAGGCCGCTGCGGTTGATAAAAAATATCAAAACTGATTTTTTTTTATCGCCGCAGCGCTTGGAAAGTGAATGTGCAGTGATCAAAAAAATATATATTTTTTGTCACTGCGGCGGGGCGGGCATGGGTGAACGCACGTGTGGGCGACCGATCAGGCCTGATCGGGCAAACACTGCGTTTTGGGTGGAGGGCGAGCTAAGGTGACACTAATACAATTATAGATCTGACTGTGATCAGTTTTGATCACTTACAGATACTATAAAAGTACAAATGCTGATTAGCGATACGCTAATCAGCGAATCAGTGACTGCGGTGCAGTGGGCTGGGCGCCAACTGACGCTAAACTACCTAACCAAGGGGCCTAAACTATCCTAAAACCTAACAGTCAATATCAGTGGGAAAAAAAAGTGACAGTTTACACTGATCACTTTTTTCCTTTCACTAGTGATTAACAGGGGCGATCAAGGGGTGATCAAGGGGTTAATTCGGGTGATGGGGGGTGATCTGGGGCTAAGTGTGGTGTTTGGTGCTACTCACTGTGATGTCTGCTCCTCTGCTGGAACCAACCGACGAAAAGGACCAGCAGAGGAGCAGACAAGCAATTTAACACATCATATTTACAAATATAATGTGTTAGATGGCTTTTGATTCGATTTTTTGAAAATCGCCAGCCTGCCAGCGACGATCATTGGCTGGCAGGCTGGTGACGAAATACTTCTTTAACTTTTGCCGGCCGCGATGCGCATGCGCGGGCCGGCTTTGAGCGAAATCTCGCGTCTCGCGAGATGACGCATATATGCGTGACTGTGCGCAGGGCTGCCGCCTCCGGAACGCGATCCTGCGTTAGGCGGTCCGGAGGCGGTTAAAAGAATTCCTGGATATATTTGAGACACCACTGATGTGCTGAGATATATGTATGATTTAAAGTGGCAGAGAATAGACATGGCTAACGTTGGATGTGGTTTCACTGTATCCATCCATTCCCCATGCGATTGCCCTTCTAGCATTAGAATACCATCTACATAAGTATAGTAAACATTCGCATATGTTCATAGATTTTATTTTGGAAATAACATCATACCTGTTAACACACAATTATTTTTCAGTCAATGGAGTTTTTTTTATGTTCAAACTGCAGGAGTATCAATGGTGGCCAAATTCTCCCCTTCTTTAGCCTACCTTACTATGACTTATTGGCAGGAGAGGTACATCTATTCGGTGAACAATCCCTTCTCTGGGTCCCTGGTCTGGTATGGCAGATACAACGACGATCTGCTCCTTATTTCTGGTGGAGATGTGTCTGCCATACCGGACTTCATAACATATGTTAATGACAATACATACAACCTTAAATTTGTCCATATACATAACACTGAGACTGTCAATTTTTTGGATTTAAGGTTGATAGGGATCCCAGACCAAATAATAAATACCGAAACATACCGTAAGGAAATACGATTTTAAAAGCGAATAGTCATCACCCTATTCATACAATCAAAGGAATACCGGTGGGAGAATTTATACGTGCCTGCAGAAATTGTAGCACAGAGTTGGCATTTAATAGGGAATCTGAAATTATTTGGGAACGTCTGGAAATGAGGGGATATCCTGGTTGGATGCTTTCCAGGGGCCTTAACATTGCCAGAAATAAACCAAGATCAGATCTGTTGAGCAAAACATTAAATCATAATACAAAACATAACAATTATAAAAATATAAATAATGGTGTAAACAAAAACATAGATAAAAATCAAAATATAAATGAAAAAATAAAAACAAATGTAAATAATAGATGTGATACACTCACCATCAAACAAGATAGAGATTCCAAACTCTTGTGCTAACATTATAACATACAGCCGTCAATTTTCTGCAAATAAAAAAAGTCACTGAGAAGTGGCTCCCCATCTTTTATGAGGATGAGATACTCCGGGAAAGGATAACTGTCGGATTGTGTCCAAAAGACCAAACACTTTGGGCATAACATTATCGCCATCAATGTACATATCGACACTAAAACAAACCCCAGTAACCTGGTTAAAATACACAGGATTTTAAAAATGCGGGAGCCATCCTTGCAAAACATGCAAAGTAACATAGTACATAAGGCCGAAAAAAGACATTTGTCCATCCAGTTCGGCCTGTCATCCTGCAAGTTGATCCAGAGGAAGGCAAAAAAAAAAACTGAGGTAGAAGCCAATTTTCCCCGCTTTCGGGGACTAAAAAATTCCTTCCCGACTCCAATCAGGCAATCAGAATAACTCCCTGGATCAACGACCCCTCTCTAGTAGCTTTAGCCTGAAATATTATTACACTCCAGAAATACATCCAGGCCCCACTTGAATTCCTTTATTGTACTCACCATCACCACCTCCTCAGGCAGAGAGTTCTATAGTCTCACTGCTCTTACCGTAAAGAATATTCTTCTATGTTTGTGTACAAACCTTCTTTCCTCCAGACACAGAGGATGTCCCCTCGTCACAGTCACAGTCCTGGGGATAAATAGATGATGGGATATATCTCTGTACTGACCCCTGATATATTTATACATGTTAATTAGATCTCCCCTCAGTCGTCTTTTTTCTGAAGTGAATAACCCTAATTTTGATAATCCTTCAGGGTACTGTAGTTGCCCCATTCCAGTTATTACTTTAGTTGCCCTCCTCTGGACCCTCTCCTGCTCTGCTATGTCTGCCTTGTTCACAGGAGCCCAGAACTGTACACAGTACTCCATGTGTGGTCTGACTAGCGATTTGTAAAGTGGTAGGACTATGTTCTTATCACGGGCATCTATGCCGCTTTTGATGCAACCCATTATCTTATTGGCCTTGGCAGCAGCTGCCTTATACAGGTTTTTGCATCTTAGTTTGCTGTTTATTAAAATTCCTAGATCCTTTTCCATGTCAGTGTTATCGAGTGTTTTACCATTTAGTATGTACGGGTGACTTGCATTATTATGTTAAACCTCATCTGCCACTTATCTGCCCAAGCCTCCAGTCTATCCAGATCGCTCTGTAGTAGTATACTGTCCTCTTCAGTGTTAATTACTTCACACAGTTTAGTGTCATCTGCTAAAATTTATATTTTACTATGCAAGCCTTTTACAAGATCATTAATAAATATATTGAAGAGAATAGGTTCCAATACTGACCCCTGAGGTACCCCAATAGTGACAGTGACCCAATGTGAGTGTATACCACTAATCCTGCACCTACCTGATTAACTAAGACTTAACTTTTAATAATTTTTACTAATAGTACTTAAATTGATAACTAGATCTTTAAAACTTCCAGCAAATCACTGGCCTTGAAGTAACAATAGAGTTGCCCTGTCAGGACGTCGCCTGTCCAGGTTGCCTGCTAGTGAGTAGATACGCACTAGTGCCTAGCTGGCTGCGCGCTGCCAGTATAGTGTATAGGCACTGTGTGATTCATTGATACTGTAATAATAGGCTCCAGTGATGTACTGTTTTAAAATTAGAGCTTCACGCTGCCCCCCGACATGTTTCGCCGTTGTACCGGCGTCTTCAGGGGTTAGGGCAGTGTGTGAGCGTGTCCGCCTCCCGGCTAGCTTATAAGACCTCTGTTTGTGACGTAAGGGCTTTACGATTCACTAGAGGGCGTGATAAGGATCCACTATTGAGATACTGATAGGAGGTGCTGCATGGCTCACATGCGCAGTGGATATGGGCTCAGGCGCAGATAATACCTTAGAAAAGTAAGTCGGGATGCGACGGAGCCGGCAGTGCCAATGCCCAAGTCTATGAGCATGCGCAGTAATGAAGCGCAAGACCGGGAAGCAGAAGGAATATGAACTAAGTCGGGTGACATGCGCACTAATAAGTACATCGGGAAATGCCTAAGTCTACCAGACATGCGTGGCACAACCCGATGACGCTGGCCAATTAGAAGGTTAAGGACGAGAGCCTGCTGACGTCGGGGGGCGGAGCCATGCAGCACCTCCTATCAGTATCTCAATAGTGGATCCTTATCACGCCCTCTAGTGAATCGTAAAGCCCTTACGTCACAAACAGAGGTCTTATAAGCTAGCCGGGAGGCGGACACGCTCACACACTGCCCTAACCCCTGAAGACGCCGGTACACGGCGAAACATGTCGGGGGGCAGCGTGAAGCTCTAATTTTAAAACAGTACATCACTGGAGCCTATTATTACAGTATCAATGAATCACACAGTGCCTATACACTATACTGGCAGCGCACAGCCAGCTAGGCACTAGTGCGTATCTACTCACTAGCAGGCAACCTGGACAGGCGACGTCCTGACAGGGCAATTCTATTGTTACTTCAAGGCCAGTGATTTGCTGGAAGTTTTAAAGATCTAGTTATCAATTTAAGTACTATTAGTAAAAATTATTAAAAGTTAAGTCTTAGTTAATCAGGTAGGTGCAGGATTAATAGGTGTAACTAGTCCTATTGGACACTAGTAGTAAGGAGTTGTTATTTAACACACCACATCCTTGCACTTAAAGGGAAAGTTTAGTTTTTGAAGTTCAACAATAGGGTCAAAATCCCAATTTCTTTTCCCAGTACCTGGGGGAAACAGCCTACAGGAGGGACAGTAGTACAGTCACCACTCCATCAGTGTGTATGAGTCAAATGGCAGGTTTTCTCTCTAATCCGACAACTACTCAAACGTTTCTGGCAGAGGCAGGGAGAGTGTTTTCTACCGAAAGTCTACCAGTAGACTGTCTTGATGTTGCTCAGGCTTTCAAAGAAATTAATAAAACATACAGACGCTACATCAGAGGTGTTTGGGAAACAGCTAGTTTGGAGACGTATATCCAACAAAAAATAGTGTACAGAGGAATGAGAATTAACATAACTCCCAATTCCCATCAGGAAGATAGCGAATTCATAAAGGGGTGGGAAATACTTCTTACGGAAAATTCACTGAGGATGCAAACGTACCTCCTTGAGTACGAACAAAAATCATTGGCAAAAATAACAACACAATTGCAAAAGGAGATTCAGGAGATCCAAACATTTAGAACCAAACCAGAGTTTGTTGAGTACGAACAAAAATTGCAAAGAAATGTAGAGAGCCTACAGGGAGAAATTAAAGAACGTAAGCATAGAAAATATAACCGGGATAAGAAAGATTTTGATACCGGGAATATTTATCCCAGAAAACAAGCGGGACGATTCCCGTTCAGACAAAGGGAAAATTGGAGAGAGTATACGGATATATCCGAATCTGAGACCTCTGAAATAGAGGCGAGCTATACCCAAACTACAGGAAACACTAAGCGAAAATCCAAAAATAAACTACCCTACGCACAGAGAAAAAATCCTCAAAGGAATCCTACCTCCAGTAATAACCCAGGTTTGATTGGGAATACAGCATGGACAGCAAGTCAAGAACCAGTGCAAAATTTGCAAGCACAGTACTCACAATTTCCACAATATCCGCAATCATCCTCCTTGTCCACATCCACAAATGTTGCCGCATTACCCCAAAATACAACACAGGGGGGTTTTTTAGGGCTAGGAATGGGAGTACAACTACGAGACAGAGAGAAATGGGGCTACAATCAGAAGACCTGATAATAATAGCACCACAGGTAGGAGAAGGGAATGTAGACCCCAATCCTGTATGTAATGCAACTAATGAGGGGGCAATGCAGATTATTAACAAAACTAAGATAGAATTAACACCAGAGCATATTAGTCTCATAAAAAAAGGTCTCTCCTTTACCCCAGCACCGCATTTCAACTGCTTCCTGTGGGTGAAGGACATCAACCTATTTGCTAGAAAGCTGGCATTACACAAGGAATTTAATTCCAGTGAATATGAAATAGCTAGTATACAGAGGCGCGAGAGGGAAGCAGTTGAGACCCTTGAGTCCCTGCTAAGGGAAGGAGAAGGCGAAATACTAATCCCCAGTCCGCCATTTAGTACGCTAACTCCCAAGTCCAGATTTACCCCTCCATTTGGGAAATATGCAAACATTCAAACATTTGTTGATGTGGTCACTAGAGACTTACAAAAAATCAAAGCCCCTAAAAGGAATATGCATAGCAACTTGACCAAGGAAGAGCAGACAGCTATGAGGGACCTAATAAGTAATGACAATCTAGTCATTAAACCTTCGGACAAAGGAGGAAATATTGTGTTACTGGAAAGAAAATATTATGAACAAATGATAATGGATCTCCTGAATGTGAGCAGCACCTATAGGGAGTTAAAATCAGACCCCACTGAAAAATATGCCTTGGAATTAAAAAAACTCCTAAAAAATGCCAAAGATCGTAATCTAATCACAAAGGATGAGTACAAAGTCATGTATAGACCACGACCCACCATAGCAACCTTTTATGCTATCCCTAAAGTTCACAAACAAAGAGAACCAATTCCAGGGAGACCCATTGTCTCTGGCAACCAGAGTCTATGTGAGAGTATCAGTGAGTACGTGGAACAGGTCATCTCTCCATTTGTTAAGACACTACCCTCCTACCTGAGGGACACCAAGGACACTGTCGTCAGGTTGCAGGAGATCCAGGTAAATTCACATACTTGTATTGCAAGCCTTGACGTTGAGGCACTTTACACTAGCATTCAACACCACTTGGGCATACAAGCAGTACAATATTATTTGAACACAAAAGGCACACAATATCACGAGCACAATAGTTTTGTTATTTCACTACTAATGTTTTTGTTGGAGCACAATTATTTTATATTTAATGGTAAATATTATTTACAGGTCACCGGCACCGCTATGGGCACGATTTGTGCACCAAGTTTTGCTAATTTATTTTTAGGGTGGTGGGAAGACCGTATAGTTTTCACGGACACTATGGAGAGGTACACGCAGCACATATCATTTTGGGGTCGTTATATTGACGACGTTTTAATTTTTTGGGATGACACCGAGGCACACTTCCATGAGTTTGTTTGTCAATTGAATGACAACCAGATTGGCATGAAGTTCACAGCCGAAATACATAGGAGCACACTTAATTTCTTGGATCTCAAAATAACTCTGCAACCTGACGGCAGAGTCCAAACTGAAATATACCGCAAACCAACATCTACAAACAACCTGCTACATTGGCAAAGCTTCCACCCTGACTCTCTCAAAAAAGGAATCCCGGTGGGGCAGTACCTTAGAGCTAGGCGAAATTGCTCCACCGAGGAAGCATTCCAAAAAGAATGCAGTACTTTATACTCACGTTTTCATGATAGAGGGTACTCCAAAAAATGCTTGCATCGAGCTTACAATAAAGCCAGGAAGATAGGAAGACCTGACCTGTTGGCAGACAAAAAAACGATAGAAGGAGGAAAAATTATACGGTGTATAGGAACATACGATACAGAACATAGTGTTATACAACAAATTCTGAGACGGCACTGGCACATTTTGCAGGCCGACATGGATTTACGACAAGTAATACCTAAATATCCAGCTATAACATTCAGAAGAGGACAAAATTTGAAAGAAAAGTTGGTTCACAGCCACTATCAACCCCATGAAAAAGCCAAAAAAACTACCTGGCTGTCCCAAAAGGGATCATATCCCTGTGGGGATTGTACTTTCTGCAGCCGGATGAAGGTTACAAAAAGCTTCATAAATCCAGTGGATGGAAAAAATTACGAGATTAGAGACTACATCAATTGTAAGACAAAGGGGGTAGTATACGTCATTAGCTGTGAATGTCCCAAATTATACGTTGGGAAGACCATCCAGGAGTTAAGAAGGCGAATTTCGAAACACCTGAGCAGCATCAATACAGGAGAAGACACTAGCCTGGCCAGACATATGAGAGAAAAGCACAAGAATCAAAACACAGAATTCAAAGTTTGGGGACTGATGAAGGTAAAATCAGGTCCACGCAAAGGAGATATAGATAAAAAACTCCAACAGCAGGAAACAAAATGGATTTACCTGCTTAACAGTATATCCCCGAGAGGCCTGAATGAGGGGTTCACCTACTCGTCCTTCCTGTAGGCATGATCCCCATCTAGGAAGAAAGAAAATAAAAATAACATTATAAAAACAAATAGTAATAAAAAATAAATGACATAATAGTAAAAATGGAGCAACCTACTCTACGGCAAGACCTAGTATAAAGGAAGCAAGTATATACAACGTTTAAGGCCCCCTTTTTTGGTAGAGGATGAATAACCCCATAAGGACCTCATGTATGTGTTGTACAGTTAACATATGGTGAGTGTCATGTATATATTAAGGTCATACATTTGGGTGAGAAAAGTAGGAGACACTATTGAGGTGAGACACATAATCCAGTGGAAATGAACTATCCCAGTATAAAGGCAGTCTGAGTGCTCAATCAGACGCCTAATAAAAATACCTATTAAAATGCGTACAATAGTCCCAGACTATAGGGGAAATTGTTACCCATAGACATATGAGATTGACACATATAAGGGAAAATGCTAGGGCCTGGAGCCTGCCCCCCATATAAATATGAGTTGATAAGGGGAAAAGTACAGATAATCATATCAAATCTCTAGTATGAAAATATATGTAGAAAATAGTCGGGACATATGTGATGCTGAATGAGCTAGGAATCCAGCAGCTAAAATCCAGGGGCAACCACTGAAGGGAGTGGACACAGGGTGATAGCTCTGGGACATCTATAGACAAAGATGGAAATTCCTATATGTAGTAGCATGGAGGAATAGCAGGCACAGACTATAGGGCAGATTCATGCCCATAGAATCGCATCCTGACACTAACGATGAAGAACCATAAGAAACCGGAGCCTAATCCTCAGATGGGTGCATGGTATGGGGGAATAACAAGTGAAGGCACAGCATCAATTACTAAGTGTGGGGACATGCGCAGTGGATATGGGCTCAGGCGCAGATAATACCTTAGAAAAGTAAGTCGGGATGCGACGGAGCCGGCAGTGCCAATGCCCAAGTCTATGAGCATGCGCAGTAATGAAGCGCAAGACCGGGAAGCAGAAGGAATATGAACTAAGTCGGGTGACATGCGCACTAATAAGTACATCGGGAAATGCCTAAGTCTACCAGACATGCGTGGCACAACCCGATGACGCTGGCCAATTAGAAGGTTAAGGACGAGAGCCTGCTGACGTCGGGGGGCGGAGCCATGCAGCACCTCCTATCAGTATCTCAATAGTGGATCCTTATCACGCCCTCTAGTGAATCGTAAAGCCCTTACGTCACAAACAGAGGTCTTATAAGCTAGCCGGGAGGCGGACACGCTCACACACTGCCCTAACCCCTGAAGACGCCGGTACACGGCGAAACATGTCGGGGGGCAGCGTGAAGCTCTAATTTTAAAACAGTACATCACTGGAGCCTATTATTACAGTATCAATGAATCACACAGTGCCTATACACTATACTGGCAGCGCACAGCCAGCTAGGCACTAGTGCGTATCTACTCACTAGCAGGCAACCTGGACAGGCGACGTCCTGACAGGGCAATTCTATTGTTACTTCAAGGCCAGTGATTTGCTGGAAGTTTTAAAGATCTAGTTATCAATTTAAGTACTATTAGTAAAAATTATTAAAAGTTAAGTCTTAGTTAATCAGGTAGGTGCAGGATTAATAGGTGTAACTAGTCCTATTGGACACTAGTAGTAAGGAGTTGTTATTTAACACACCACATCCTTGCACTTAAAGGGAAAGTTTAGTTTTTGAAGTTCAACAATAGGGTCAAAATCCCAATTTCTTTTCCCAGTACCTGGGGGAAACAGCCTACAGGAGGGACAGTAGTACAGTCACCACTCCATCAGTGTGTATGAGTCAAATGGCAGGTTTTCTCTCTAATCCGACAACTACTCAAACGTTTCTGGCAGAGGCAGGGAGAGTGTTTTCTACCGAAAGTCTACCAGTAGACTGTCTTGATGTTGCTCAGGCTTTCAAAGAAATTAATAAAACATACAGACGCTACATCAGAGGTGTTTGGGAAACAGCTAGTTTGGAGACGTATATCCAACAAAAAATAGTGTACAGAGGAATGAGAATTAACATAACTCCCAATTCCCATCAGGAAGATAGCGAATTCATAAAGGGGTGGGAAATACTTCTTACGGAAAATTCACTGAGGATGCAAACGTACCTCCTTGAGTACGAACAAAAATCATTGGCAAAAATAACAACACAATTGCAAAAGGAGATTCAGGAGATCCAAACATTTAGAACCAAACCAGAGTTTGTTGAGTACGAACAAAAATTGCAAAGAAATGTAGAGAGCCTACAGGGAGAAATTAAAGAACGTAAGCATAGAAAATATAACCGGGATAAGAAAGATTTTGATACCGGGAATATTTATCCCAGAAAACAAGCGGGACGATTCCCGTTCAGACAAAGGGAAAATTGGAGAGAGTATACGGATATATCCGAATCTGAGACCTCTGAAATAGAGGCGAGCTATACCCAAACTACAGGAAACACTAAGCGAAAATCCAAAAATAAACTACCCTACGCACAGAGAAAAAATCCTCAAAGGAATCCTACCTCCAGTAATAACCCAGGTTTGATTGGGAATACAGCATGGACAGCAAGTCAAGAACCAGTGCAAAATTTGCAAGCACAGTACTCACAATTTCCACAATATCCGCAATCATCCTCCTTGTCCACATCCACAAATGTTGCCGCATTACCCCAAAATACAACACAGGGGGGTTTTTTAGGGCTAGGAATGGGAGTACAACTACGAGACAGAGAGAAATGGGGCTACAATCAGAAGACCTGATAATAATAGCACCACAGGTAGGAGAAGGGAATGTAGACCCCAATCCTGTATGTAATGCAACTAATGAGGGGGCAATGCAGATTATTAACAAAACTAAGATAGAATTAACACCAGAGCATATTAGTCTCATAAAAAAAGGTCTCTCCTTTACCCCAGCACCGCATTTCAACTGCTTCCTGTGGGTGAAGGACATCAACCTATTTGCTAGAAAGCTGGCATTACACAAGGAATTTAATTCCAGTGAATATGAAATAGCTAGTATACAGAGGCGCGAGAGGGAAGCAGTTGAGACCCTTGAGTCCCTGCTAAGGGAAGGAGAAGGCGAAATACTAATCCCCAGTCCGCCATTTAGTACGCTAACTCCCAAGTCCAGATTTACCCCTCCATTTGGGAAATATGCAAACATTCAAACATTTGTTGATGTGGTCACTAGAGACTTACAAAAAATCAAAGCCCCTAAAAGGAATATGCATAGCAACTTGACCAAGGAAGAGCAGACAGCTATGAGGGACCTAATAAGTAATGACAATCTAGTCATTAAACCTTCGGACAAAGGAGGAAATATTGTGTTACTGGAAAGAAAATATTATGAACAAATGATAATGGATCTCCTGAATGTGAGCAGCACCTATAGGGAGTTAAAATCAGACCCCACTGAAAAATATGCCTTGGAATTAAAAAAACTCCTAAAAAATGCCAAAGATCGTAATCTAATCACAAAGGATGAGTACAAAGTCATGTATAGACCACGACCCACCATAGCAACCTTTTATGCTATCCCTAAAGTTCACAAACAAAGAGAACCAATTCCAGGGAGACCCATTGTCTCTGGCAACCAGAGTCTATGTGAGAGTATCAGTGAGTACGTGGAACAGGTCATCTCTCCATTTGTTAAGACACTACCCTCCTACCTGAGGGACACCAAGGACACTGTCGTCAGGTTGCAGGAGATCCAGGTAAATTCACATACTTGTATTGCAAGCCTTGACGTTGAGGCACTTTACACTAGCATTCAACACCACTTGGGCATACAAGCAGTACAATATTATTTGAACACAAAAGGCACACAATATCACGAGCACAATAGTTTTGTTATTTCACTACTAATGTTTTTGTTGGAGCACAATTATTTTATATTTAATGGTAAATATTATTTACAGGTCACCGGCACCGCTATGGGCACGATTTGTGCACCAAGTTTTGCTAATTTATTTTTAGGGTGGTGGGAAGACCGTATAGTTTTCACGGACACTATGGAGAGGTACACGCAGCACATATCATTTTGGGGTCGTTATATTGACGACGTTTTAATTTTTTGGGATGACACCGAGGCACACTTCCATGAGTTTGTTTGTCAATTGAATGACAACCAGATTGGCATGAAGTTCACAGCCGAAATACATAGGAGCACACTTAATTTCTTGGATCTCAAAATAACTCTGCAACCTGACGGCAGAGTCCAAACTGAAATATACCGCAAACCAACATCTACAAACAACCTGCTACATTGGCAAAGCTTCCACCCTGACTCTCTCAAAAAAGGAATCCCGGTGGGGCAGTACCTTAGAGCTAGGCGAAATTGCTCCACCGAGGAAGCATTCCAAAAAGAATGCAGTACTTTATACTCACGTTTTCATGATAGAGGGTACTCCAAAAAATGCTTGCATCGAGCTTACAATAAAGCCAGGAAGATAGGAAGACCTGACCTGTTGGCAGACAAAAAAACGATAGAAGGAGGAAAAATTATACGGTGTATAGGAACATACGATACAGAACATAGTGTTATACAACAAATTCTGAGACGGCACTGGCACATTTTGCAGGCCGACATGGATTTACGACAAGTAATACCTAAATATCCAGCTATAACATTCAGAAGAGGACAAAATTTGAAAGAAAAGTTGGTTCACAGCCACTATCAACCCCATGAAAAAGCCAAAAAAACTACCTGGCTGTCCCAAAAGGGATCATATCCCTGTGGGGATTGTACTTTCTGCAGCCGGATGAAGGTTACAAAAAGCTTCATAAATCCAGTGGATGGAAAAAATTACGAGATTAGAGACTACATCAATTGTAAGACAAAGGGGGTAGTATACGTCATTAGCTGTGAATGTCCCAAATTATACGTTGGGAAGACCATCCAGGAGTTAAGAAGGCGAATTTCGAAACACCTGAGCAGCATCAATACAGGAGAAGACACTAGCCTGGCCAGACATATGAGAGAAAAGCACAAGAATCAAAACACAGAATTCAAAGTTTGGGGACTGATGAAGGTAAAATCAGGTCCACGCAAAGGAGATATAGATAAAAAACTCCAACAGCAGGAAACAAAATGGATTTACCTGCTTAACAGTATATCCCCGAGAGGCCTGAATGAGGGGTTCCCCTACTCGTCCTTCCTGTAGGCATGATCCCCATCTAGGAAGAAAGAAAATAAAAATAACATTATAAAAACAAATAGTAATAAAAAATAAATGACATAATAGTAAAAATGGAGCAACCTACTCTACGGCAAGACCTAGTATAAAGGAAGCAAGTATATACAACGTTTAAGGCCCCCTTTTTTGGTAGAGGATGAATAACCCCATAAGGACCTCATGTATGTGTTGTACAGTTAACATATGGTGAGTGTCATGTATATATTAAGGTCATACATTTGGGTGAGAAAAGTAGGAGACACTATTGAGGTGAGACACATAATCCAGTGGAAATGAACTAGCCCAGTATAAAGGCAATCTGAGTGCTCAATCAGACGCCTAATAAAAATACCTATTAAAATGCGTACAATAGTCCCAGACTATAGGGGAAATTGTTACCCATAGACATATGAGATTGACACATATAAGGGAAAATGCTAGGGCCTGGAGCCTGCCCCCCATATAAATATGAGTTGATAAGGGGAAAAGTACAGATAATCATATCAAATCTCTAGTATGAAAATATATGTAGAAAATAGTCGGGACATATGTGATGCTGAATGAGCTAGGAATCCAGCAGCTAAAATCCAGGGGCAACCACTGAAGGGAGTGGACACAGGGTGATAGCTCTGGGACATCTATAGACAAAGATGGAAATTCCTATATGTAGTAGCATGGAGGAATAGCAGGCACAGACTATAGGGCAGATTCATGCCCATAGAATCGCATCCTGACACTAACGATGAAGAACCATAAGAAACCGGAGCCTAATCCTCAGATGGGTGCATGGTATGGGGGAATAACAAGTGAAGGCACAGCATCAATTACTAAGTGTGGGGACATGCGCAGTGGATATGGGCTCAGGCGCAGATAATACCTTAGAAAAGTAAGTCGGGATGCGACGGAGCCGGCAGTGCCAATGCCCAAGTCTATGAGCATGCGCAGTAATGAAGCGCAAGACCGGGAAGCAGAAGGAATATGAACTAAGTCGGGTGACATGCGCACTAATAAGTACATCGGGAAATGCCTAAGTCTACCAGACATGCGTGGCACAACCCGATGACGCTGGCCAATTAGAAGGTTAAGGACGAGAGCCTGCTGACGTCGGGGGGCGGAGCCATGCAGCACCTCCTATCAGTATCTCAATAGTGGATCCGTATCACGCCCTCTAGTGAATCGTAAAGCCCTTACGTCACAAACAGAGGTCTTATAAGCTAGCCGGGAGGCGGACACGCTCACACACTGCCCTAACCCCTGAAGACGCCGGTACACGGCGAAACATGTCGGGGGGCAGCGTGAAGCTCTAATTTTAAAACAGTACATCACTGGAGCCTATTATTACAGTATCAATGAATCACACAGTGCCTATACACTATACTGGCAGCGCGCAGCCAGCTAGGCACTAGTGCGTATCTACTCACTAGCAGGCAACCTGGACAGGCGACGTCCTGACAGGGCAACTCTATTGTTACTTCAAGGCCAGTGATTTGCTGGAAGTTTTAAAGATCTAGTTATCAATTTAAGTACTATTAGTAAAAATTATTAAAAGTTAAGTCTTAGTTAATCAGGTAGGTGCAGGATTAATAGGTGTAACTAGTCCTATTGGACACTAGTAGTAAGGAGTTGTTATTTAACACACCACATCCTTGCACTTAAAGGGAAAGTTTAGTTTTTGAAATATACCACTAATAACCCCCCTCTGTTTTCTATCCCTCAGCCAGTTACTTACCCACATACAGACGTTTTCTCCCAGTCCGAGCATTCTCATTTTATATACTAACCTTTTATGTGGTACAGTGTCAAATGCTTTGGAGAAGTCCAGATATACGACATCCATTGATTCGCCACGGTCAAGTCTAGAACTTACCTTCTCATAGAAACTGATTAAATTAGTTTGGCATGACCGATCCCTCATGAGGCCATGCTGATATGGCGTTATATGTTTATTTCCATTGAGATGCTCTAAGATAGCATCTCTTAGAAAACCTTCAAACAGTTTACCCACAACAGATGTTAAACTTACCGGCCTATAGTTTCCAGGCTCTGTTTTTGGACCCTTTTTGAATATTGGCACCACATTTGCCATGAGCCAATCCTGTGGGACATTCCCTGTCAGTATAGAGTCCGCAAATATCAGAAATAAGTGTCTGGCTATGACATCACTGATTCCCTTAGGATACGGGGGTGTATGCCATCCGGTCCTGGCGATTTGTCTATTTTAATCTTTTTAAGTCTCTAATGTACTTCTTCCTGGGTCAGACAGGACACTTTTAATGGGGAATTTATTTTTACATTCTGCATGTCATCTGACAGTTTATTTTCTTCAGTGAATACATTGGAGAAAAAAAAATATTTAACAGCTTTGCTTTCTCCTCGTTGCTCTCTGCGACTCCCCCCTCATTACTCTTTAATGGGCCGACACCTTCAGATTTATACTTTTTAACATTTATATAATTGAAGAACATTTTAGGGTTAGTTTTACTCTCTATGGCAATTAAATCTCTCGGTCTCTAGTTTGGCCGCTTTTATTTGTTTTTTACATGTTCTATTTTTTTCCTTATAGTTTTTCAGTGCTTACGTGCTACCCTCCTGTTTTAGTGATTTATATGCTTTCTTTTTGTCATTTATTGCTTTCTTTACAGTTCTATTTATCCACATTGGTTTCTTTTTGTTCCTTAACCTTTTATTCACATACGGTATGTACCTCTCACAATGAGATTTTAGGATGCTTTTAAAGATATCCCATTTTGTGGCTGTATTTTTATTTTTGAGGATTTGTCCCAGTTAGTTAGGCCTATGGCCTCTCTTAGTTGGCTAAATTTTGCTATTTTGAAGTTTGGTATTTTTGTTCCTCCCTGTAGAAACGCTCTTTAGAACGATAATTGGAAGGTTATTACTTTATGGTCACTATTTCCCAGGTGTCCCCCAACCTGCACGTCTGTTGTTCTGTCAGGCCTATTAGTTAATACTAAGTTCAGTATGGCTGTCCCTCTAGTCGGGTCCTGAACCATTTGGGAGAGGTAATTATCTTTGGTTATTGCCAAGAACCTGTTTCCTTTATGAGATATACAAGTTTCAGTTTCCCAGTCTATATCTGGGTAGTTGAAGTCCCCTATAATAACCACCTCATTATGATTTGCCACCTCGTCTATCTCGTTTAGTAGTAGATTTTCTGTGGACTTTGGTATATTAGGTGGTTTATAGTAAACGCCTATTAGTAATTTATTATTGTTTTTAACTCCATGTATCTCTACCCACAGTGACTCCACATGTTCATGTCCCTCACTTATATCTTCACGGAGTTTGGGCTTTAGACAGGACTTTACATAATGGCAAACCCCTCCCCCTCTCCTGTTTTGACGATCCTTTCTAAACAGACTGTAACCTTGTACATTAACTGCCCAGTCATAGCTATCATCCAGCCATGTCTCAGTTATTCCCACTATGTCATAGTTCTCCTCACACATCACTAATTCCAGCTCCCCAGTTTTATTAGTCAGGCTTCTGGCATTAGTATACATACATTTGAGAGGTTTATGTATATTTTTTACCCTACACCTTTCCTTCTGAATTGTTCTAGTCCCTCCTTCCATTCCTCCCCCAGTCCCACTACCTTGTCTCTATCTGCACTATCAAAAGCGTGCATAACAAAAGAAATTCACAATTTAACACATACTGAAATTTTCCCTATCAAGAGTTATATTAACTGTAATACCACAGGAGTAATTTATAATATGTTATGCACATTGTGCGATCTTATGTACGTAGGCAGCACTAGTAGGAAATATAAGGAAAGATTACGGGAACATTTAAATTTCATATCTAATGCAGCAAATCATTTTATCAACATACATAATCGCACTATTAATGGATTTAGTACATTTGCAATCGAGAGAGTTACAGTCCCGGTCAGGGGAGGCGACATTAATCCCAAAAGAAATTTTTGTGTGAAGCCTTCTGGATTTGGAGACTTAATACTCGATATCCACAAAGTCTGAACATGAAAAACGAATTGATAAACCTATATTGAGTTTACATATGGATAACAGCAAAGCCTTTTGCATTGTTTTTATATACAGTGGGGGAAATAATTATTTGACCCCTCACTGATTTTGTAAGTTTGTCCAATGACAAAGAAATGAAAAGTCTCAGAACAGTATCATTTCAATGGTAGGTTTATTGTAACAGTGGCAGATAGCACATCAAAAGGAAAATCGAAAAAATAACTTTAAATAAAAGATAGCAACTGATTTGCAATTCATTGAGTGAAATAAGTATTTGAACCCTCTAACAAAAAAAGACTTAATACTTGGTGGAAAAACCCTTGTTTGCAAGCACAGAGGTCAAACGTTTCTTGTAATTGATGACCAAGTTTGCGCACATTTTAGGAGGAATGTTGGTCCACTCCTCTTTGCAGATCATCTCTAAATCCCTAAGGTTTCGAGGCTGTCTCTGTGCAACTCTGAGCTTGAGCTCCCTCCATAGGTTTTCGATTGGATTAAGGTCCGGAGACTGACTAGGCCACTCCATGACCTTAATGTGCTTCTTCTTGAGCCACTCCTTTGTTGCCTTTGCTGTATGTTTTGGGTCATTGTCGTGCTGGAACACCCATCCACGACCCATTTTCAGTTTCCTGGCAGAGGGAAGGAGGTTGTCGCTCAGGATTTCACGATACATGGCTCCGTCCATTTTCCCGTTTATGCGAATAAGTTGTCCTGTGCCCTTAGCAGAAAAACACCCCCAAAGCAAAATGTTTCCACCCCCATGCTTGACGGTGGGGACGGTGTTTTGGGGGTCATAGGCAGCATTTTTCTTCCTCCAAACACAGCGAGTTGAGTTAATGCCAAAGAGCTCTATTTTGGTCTCATCAGACCACAGCACCTTCTCCCAGTCACTCTCTGAATCATTCAGGTGTTCATTGGCAAACTTCAGACGGGCCTGCACATGTGCCTTCCTGAGCAGGGGGACCTTGCGAGCCCTGCAGGATTTTAATCCATTGCGGTGTAATGTGTTTCCAATGGTTTTCTTGGTGACTGTGGTCCCTGCTAATTTGAGGTCATTAACTAACTCCTCCCGTGTAGTTCTAGGATGCTTTTTCACCTTTCTCAGAACCATTGACACCCCACGAGGTGAGATCTTGCGTGGAGCCCCAGAGCGAGGTCGATTGATGGTCATTTTGTGCTCCTTCCATTTTCGAACAATCGCACCAACAGTTGTCACCTTCTCTCCCAGCTTCTTGCTAATGGTTTTGTAGCCCATTCCAGCCTTGTGCAGGTCTACAATTTTGTCTCTGACATCCTTGGACAGCTCTTTGGTCTTTCCCATGTTGGAGAGTTTGGAGTCTGCTTGATTGATTGATTCTGTGGACAGGTGTCTTTTATACAGGTGACTAGTTAAGACAGGTGTCCTTAATGAGGGTGACTAATTGAGTAGAAGTGTCTAACCACTCTGTGGGAGCCAGAACTCTTAATGGTTGGTAGGGGTTCAAATACTTATTTCACTCAATGAAATGCAAATCAGTTGCTATCTTTTATTTAAAGTTATTTTTTCGATTTTCCTTTTGATGTGCTATCTGCCACTGTTACAATAAACCTACCATTGAAATGATACTGTTCTGAGACTTTTCATTTCTTTGTCATTGGACAAACTTACAAAATCAGTGAGGGGGTCAAATAATTATTTCCCCCACTGTACACTGCTCAAAAAAATAAAGGGAACACAAAAATAACACTTCTTAGATCTGAGTTAATTAAATATTCTTCTGAAATACTTTGTTCTTTACATAGTTGAATGTGCTGACAACAAAATCACAAAAAATAAAAATAAAATGTAAATCAAATTTTTTAACCCATGGAGGTCTGGATTTGGAGTCACACTCAAAATTAAAGTGGAAAAACACACTACAGGCTGATCCAACTTTGATGTAATGTCCTTAAAACAAGTCAAAATGAGGCTCAGTAGTGTGTGTGGCCTCCACGTGCCTGTATGACCTCTCTACAACGCCTGTGCATGCTCCTGATGAGGTGGTGGACGGTCTCCTGAGGGATCTCCTCCCAAACCTGGACTAAAGCATCTGCCAACTCCTGGACAGTCTGTGGTGCAACGTGACGTTGGTGGATAGAGCGAGACATGATGTCCCAGATGTGCTCAATTGGATTCAGGTCTGGGGAACGGGCGGGCCAGTCCATAGCATCAATGCCTTCGTCTTGCAGGAACTGCTGACACACTCCAGCCACATGAGGTCTAGCATTGTCTTGCATTAGCAGGAACCCAGGGCCAACCGCACCAGCATATGGTCTCACAAGGGGTCTGAGGATCTCATCTCCGTACCTAATGGCAGTCAGGCTACCTCTGGCGAGCACATGGAGGGCTGTGCGGCCCTCCAAAGAAATGCCACCCCACACCATTACTGACCCAATGCCAAACCGGTCATGCTGGAGGATGTTGCAGGCAGCAGAACATTCTCCACGGCGTCTCCAGACTCTGTCATGTCTGTCACATGTGCTCAGTGTGAACCTGCTTTCATCTGTGAAGAGCACAGGGCGCCAGTGGCGAATTTGCCAATCTTGGTTTTCTCTGGCAAATGCCAAACGTCCTGCACAGTGTTGGGCTGTAAGCACAACCCCCACCTGTGGACGTCGGCCATCATTTCACCCTCATGGAGTCTGTTTCTGACCGTTTGAGCAGACACATGCACATTTGTGGCCTGCTGAAGGTCATTTTGCAGGGCTCTGGCAGTGCTCCTCCTGTTCCTCCTTGCACAAAGGCGGAGGTAGCGGTCCTGCTGCTGGGTTGTTGCCCTCCTACGGCCTCCTCCACGTCTCCTGATGTATTGGCCTGTCTCCTGGTAGCGCCTCCATGCTCTGGACACTATGCTGACAGACACAGCAAACCTTCTTGCCACAGCTCGCATTGATGTGCCATCCTGGATAAGCTGCACTACCTGAGCCACTTGTGTGGGTTGTAGACTCCGTCTCATGCTACCACTAGAGTGAAAGCACCGCCAGCATTCAAAAGTGACCAAAACATCAGCCAGGAAGCATGGGAACTGAGAAGTGGTCTGTGGTCACCACCTGCAGAGCCACTCCTTTATTGGGGGTGTCTTTTGCTAATTGCCTAGAATTTCCACCTGTTGTCTATCCCATTTGCACAACAGCATGTGAAATTGATTGCCACTCAGTGTTGCTTCCTAAGTGGACAGTTTGATTTCATAGAAGTGTGATTGACTTGGAGTTACATTGTGTTGTTTAAGTGTTCCCTTTATTTTTTTGAGCAGTGTGTATATATATATATATATATATATATTGTAAGGGATCGCCTCTTATTTGGGGGTCATTCTCACAGATACGACTTTAAGACACCAGGTTTCAGGTCCAAACCGTGCATTTATTGTGCACACTCCAACCAACACAGGTTATCATGAAGTCGCAGCTTCACCTAACACATGTGACATCCACATAAAATAATAAACACTTGCCCGGCTAGGCTCTAACTAACACAGAGTTTCCTGACTCACCTAAGTCCTTGTTCACACCCTGTGAACACAAGCGGCTTTCTCAGCCAATGTCCTACAGCCTCCTGTCTGTACAGAGCACAGTACGCCCACTGCCTCCAGTCCTGTGTCTCAGCACACATGGGGAATAGGGGTATCTCAGCCCTCCTGGCTTGGACCACACAGAGCCTCCAGGCCTCTGCCTACAGGCAACACACTCCCCCCTTGCTGACACCCTGGGAGGTGCTTTGTGCCAACCTGATTACTTCCAGCTGGTCTCGCCTGTGGTGGAATAGGGGTGTGGATCGAACTATCCACCCCTTCCTTGCCTCTAACCTGCGTGAGACCTGTCACTGTCTCACATATCCCCCCCCTTTGTTCAAGTCCGTGAGGGTGAACACCTGCATAACCACGGGAGGTGAGGCGCATGTACAGGAGCCAGAGGATCTAAAAAGAGAGAGAGATCAAAATATACGACAGCGCATCATTATCACTCGGGAAAGAGTAGGAAAAGAGTATCCGGTCATGAGATTAGCACATGAAGCCTTTTGGCAGTTTCGGTTAGGCAACATGTTGGTTTTGGTGATAAACCAAGCTCTGCTGGCGTGGGTCTGGCAGAACAAAGGGAAGGTACGTGTCACCGAGGTTCCTGGCCTCACTGAAATAAGAACCGTGTTACTTAGTGTGGCTGTAAAGCCAATCTGGGCCGGTTCTTATTGGGAGCAGCCAAAGAGCAGGGTGGGTGGCTGTTCCCCACGTCCAGGCCATGTGGATGTCGGCTGCTTTTTTAGGGCATCAAGGCGGCGGGGATGCCGCAGGGGCGGAAGGAAGCATCATCGGCCTCACAAAAGGGAAACCGCCACCGAATCAAGCGATGTCTATAAGATCAACCAGACGCAACCCGAGGAGATAACACAACTTGTTGTGAACATTTCGTCAGTAACACTCACTCCTGAACAAATACAGGTACTGGCCTGTGGACTCAGTTTCTCTCCCACCATCGAGAGGGACTGGTTTTCTTTAGAGTTAGATTTGCAACGTTTCTTTAGAAATTTACGTTTGAAAAGTTTTTTTGCCTCAAGAAAGATCGATAATAAAATGTCTGTAACTGGTAAAAATTATAACGATGCTTTACTAACATGTAATGAATTACAACTTAAGAAACCCAGTGTTTTTTCACCTCCTCATACGAATCACGTGGTGGAATCCTATATACACATTGTGCATAGACAGATTGAATCTTTGAAATCCACCTGACATGCTTCACCCTGTCACCCCGATGTTATACATACTCCCCAAAATGCACAAGAGATTAAGTGACCCGATTGTTTCCGGTAGGGGCTCGGTCTTTAACCCATTGTCTATTTTTCTCAACAGATTATTGCAGATCCGGGCGACCTCCGCCCCATCCTATGTCAAGGACACTGGGCATTTTCTATCTAAACTACATGAGTTACAACTGCCTGCCCAATTTTTATTGGTCAGTTTTGACGTTGTGTCTCTGTACACATCCATTGACCATGCTTATGGGCTTGGTGTCGTCGATGTGGCTCTGGCCGACATGGGACTCTCCCCGGGGGTGTGCCGGTTTGTCCTCCGTCTCTTGGAGGTGGTCCTGAGGAGGAGTTATTTCCTCTTCGGGGACACCTTCTATCAGCAACAGCGGGGCGTGGCCATGGGGTCCAATATGGCCCCAACTTACGCCAACATCTTCATGGCCGAGGTGGAGGACAGACTGGTATACCATTCCCCTTTTTTTGGGAGGGTCCTGTGTTGGTGGCGCTACATCGACGACATCTTCATGATCTGGACAGGTACAACGGATGAGTTCCACTCACATTTAAATGCGGGTGTTCCAGGACTGCAGTTCACAGTTACGTCTTCAACTAGTGAATTGCAGTTCCTTGATGTACGGGTTTATGTGATGGAGGGTCATTTAGCTATGGACCTCTATCAGAAACCCACTGATATAAACACTCTCCTTATGCATGATAGCTATCACCCACGTAAAATGCTTGATTCCATTCCCTAGAGTCAACTATTAAGGGTTAGAAGAATTGTCTCTGATGAAAATGTGTGCACACAGAGGGTGGATGCCATGTGTAAACGTTTTGTTGAACGTGGCTACCCAAAGACCTTACTCGATAGAACTAAACACAAAGTTAAGTTGGTTGGCAGAGACTCTGCACTTCAGAAATCTACAAAAGCCAGATCCGTGGCTAGGGTTCCTTTTGTCTCCATCTTCGGCCGGGACAGTGGTGACATTGCCCACGTCCTTAGAAAGGAATGGCACATACTCCAAAGGGGGTTGCTGGAGATAGAAGAATTCAAGTCCCCGCCGATGATGGCATACGGGAGGAACCCTAGCCTACGGGATAGATTGGTTAAGACCGATGTTGGTGACCAGTCTAGGACTGTACAAAAATTGCTTGCTCTGCGTAAAAATGGCACCTATCCATGTTTATCTTGCTGCAACTGCGGTAATGTCCTCAAAGGAGACCACTTTTTTCACCCCTATAGTGGTAAAAAGTATAAAATCAATGGCTATTATACTTGTAGATCACGTGACGTGATATATGCCATCCAGTGTCCCTGCAGTCTCACCTATATAGGTGAGACTACTATGGAAGTCCGGGAACGTATTAATAAGCACAAAAGCACTATTCGCAAGAAGAACATGGATAAGCCAGTTGCGAAACATTTCGTCGAGGCAGGACATTCAGTGAACCAACTACGCTTCAGGGTGATAGACAGTGTGGGTTTCCTACGGAGAGGGGGTGACAAGAATGCGATATTGAGAAAAAAGAAACTCAAATGGATCTATACTCTGAGATCCTTACAACCGTTTGGACTCAATCTTGAGTTCAATGTGACAGGATTCAGCTAGACTCTCATCTGTTATATAACATTGTTTTTATGTTCTTTATAATAATTTAAATATACCACATTGAGTAATGGCATGACAGTTGTTACACACCTATTTAGTCACTTGTTTAAATGAGTTGTTTTTTAACATGATGAATTTTCATAGATGATGCTATATATATCATTTTTTGTACCCATGTTCATTTCTATGTGATTTGATTGAGATCGTTAGTGTTAGGATCGCGCCTATACATCGACATGGTGGTTTTCTATTATAAACAAAACCACGCTACATAATGTATCCTGGCTATGTGGTTGTATTTTTCTAAACACATGTCCTGCACGCCGTTTGCTTACGTCAGCGGTGCGACGTATTCTATTGGTAACCACACTGCCTCCTCTGTTATGCGTAATTTTGTTACGTCACAAGTAGGTGCGGCGTCGTGACGCCAGACGGCAGCTCCCTGATGATGCACATGGATATGCGCACCTTTAACATTGGGACGCCAGCTATCATGCTGATGGTTACGTCACAAGTGGGCGCGGCGTCGCGATGCGAATCGGCTGCTCTTTGATGACGCCTATGGACATGCGCACCTTCTACATTGGGACGCCAGCCACCATGCTGATGTCTACACGCAATCACTTCATACAGGTGAACATGTTGCATCAACACTTATTTGAATCAGCTGACTAGTGTGGTTTAGTAGCATTGTGATTTGATGTTATGTAGGTGTGTCACTTAATATTGCTGTCGATTGAATTACCATGATTGTGGGAGGTACCAGTATTTTAGATTTATATGCTGGTTCTTTTAGTTGTAACATACAGTCATGTGAAAAAATTAGGACACCCTTTGAAAGCATGTGGTTTTTTGTAACATTTTTAATAAATGGTTATTTCATCTCCGTTTCAACAATACAGAGAGATTAAAGTAATCCAACTAAACAAAGAAAACTGAAGAAAAGTCTTTTCAAGATCTTCTGTAAATGTCATTCTACAAAAATGCCTATTCTAACTGAGGAAAAAGATAGGACACCCTCACATGTATTCCCTCTTAAATTGGCTCAGATCTCACACAGGTATATCACACCAGGTGCACATAATTAGTAGATCGTTACTCTGCATGTTGAATGAGGCTTGCCCTATTTAAACCTCAGACATTTAGTTTGGTGTGCTCCTGACTGTTGAAGTGAGAGTGAGCACCATGGTGAGAGCAAAAGAGCTGTCAGAGGACTTCAGAAAAAAGATTGTAGCAGCCTATGAGTCTGGGAAGGGATTTAAAAAGATCTCAAAAGATTTTGAAATCAGCCATTCCACTGTCCGGAAGATAGTCTACAAGTGGAGGGCTTTCAAAACAACTGCCAACATGCCCAGGACTGGTCGCCCCAGCAAGTTCACCCCAAGAGCAGACCGCAAGATGCTAAAAGAGGTATCCAAAAACCCTAAAGTGTCATCTCGAGAACTACAGCAGGCTCTGGCTACTGTTGATGTAGAAGTACATGCCTCTACAATCAGAAAGAGACTGTACAAGTTTAACTTGCATGGGAGGTGTGCAAGGAGGAAACCTTTGCTTTCCAAGAGAAACATCGAGGCCAGACTGACATTTGCCAGCGATAAAGTTGACAAAGACCAGGACTTCTGGAATAATGTTCTTTGGACAGATGAGTCCAAAATTGAATTATTTGGACACAACAGCAGAGGACATGTTTGGCGTAAACCAAACACAGCATTCCAAGAAAAGAACCTCATACCAACTGTGAAGCATGGAGGTGGAAGTGTCATGGTTTGGGGCTGCTTTGCTGCAGCAGGACCTGGTCAGCTCACCATCATAGAATCCACGATGAATTCTACTGTGTATCAGAAGGTGCTTGAAGAACATGTGAGACCATCAGTTAGAAAATTAAAGCTGAAGCGGAACTGGACCATGCAACATGACAATGACCCAAAACATACTAGTAAATCAACCAAAGATTGGCTGAAAAAGAAGAAATGGAGAGTCCTGGAATGGCCAAGTCAAAGTCCAGATTTGAATCCCATTGAGATGCTGTGGGTTGACTTGAAAAGGGCTGTACGTGCAAGAAACCCCTGAAACATCTCACAGCTGAAAAAGTTCTGCATTGAGGAGTGGGGTAAAATTTCCTCAGACCGATGTCGAAGACTGGTAGATGGCTACAAGAACCGTCTCACTGCAGTTATTTCAGCCAAAGGAGGTAACACTCGCTATTAGGGGCAAGGGTGTCCTATCTTTTTCCTCAGTTAGAATAGGCATTTTTGTAGAATGACATTTACAGAAGATCTTGAAAAGACTTTTCTTCAGTTTTCTTTGTTTAGTCGGATTACTTTAATCTCTCTGTATTGTTGAAACGGAGATGAAATAACCATTTAATAAAAATGTTACAAAAAACCACATGCTTTCAAAGGGTGTCCTAATTTTTTCACATGACTGTATGCTTGACAAAGGCTACTTCTAGCCGAAACGTTGCCATTGTTTTTATGCTATGCTGTGAAGTTATCGACCAATAAAGAAGAATTGCTGGACATGCTGCTGTGGCCTTCTATCTTTTCAACCAACATTGTGGAGACTGCATTTCCACCTCTGATACGTGCGGTACACCCTCTAACCCGATCATATTTTCCTGCACCTTCAAACACTGAGCTGGAGCTGGGCTTTGCTCCACACTACTTATATGCATGTCTTCAAACCTTTTGATTAAGTCATATCGCGCTTCATGAAACATAGCAGATGCAGAAAATAAAGTTTCATCATCATTTACATTTTTACCACCAGGGGCCGCTTCTCCCCCGACCACAACCTGCAACGGAAAAGATATATCACTGTCACCACATATTTCATATGACATCACATTTTCCTTATGCATTTCCGCACTTTTGTCACCATCACTTTGCACTTGACCAGTACCAATGTTTCCAATGGTCAATATTCTTTCCCCATGCAGGTCAAAGTGCAGCTCCCTTAGATCCTCACTTAAAGGGACTGGTACAGGTTCTGCAGGAGTTTCGTCACTATCTGCAGAAGTGTCTACCTTACCCCACAGCAACAAACCAATATCACGGCCCAATACTCCCTCATGCATGAGCGTATCTGTAACATCAAATTCATAAGTCCCTGTTCTCATTGGAGTCTCACGCTCAGTGAAAATCAGCGGATAGTCCTTATCCGCACGACTGTCCAGCACCTTTATTATTTTACCAGTCTCAGGTTTCAATATTGTGCTACCTCTTACCCGGGCTAGCATGGGATCCCGGATCCTTGTCATCCCATGTCTAGCCTTGATTCCGGGCATTTTGGGTAACACAAGAACATTCTCCACTGCAGATTCCTGCGAGGGAGCAATCACAACAAGCTTACCCGCCTGTTCAGACACAGTTTTTTCCATGTTATCACACATTTTCGCAATAGTTTCTTGTCTCCGCGACTTATCACCTACCGGCCCGACAGGTATCAACTGCCGCCGGCTTACTGTCACTGGGTCTGCCACATAATTAATAACAGGAACAATCTTACGCAGCGATGTCACGGGTTTAGCAGTCCTGGGAGCCAAGGATACTCCAGCCGCAGAATATGAGCCACTTGCTCCGCTCCATAACTGCGGGACAGCCCCACGCTGTTGTGGTTGGTCGCCCTTAGCAACCGCCTCGCAGATCCTAGGCACATCCTTTCTAGGACTCTGTCTCTACTGGTAGGGAACACTCGACCTCCTGAGAGCCGAACCGCTCTCCCCCTCTTTATTTCCCGACGGTTGCCCTTGGCAACGGCATATCTTTGCTTTTCCCCCGATAGTCCCGGCACACCACCAACCTCTTGGAACTTTGTACAGGGTCCATACAGTGTTGAGAACCCATTCCTCAAGGCCAGCTGCAACTGCGCCTCCAAAGCCTCTCGCTCTGCATCAAATTTCGCCAATTCATTTTTAGTGTAGCCAATTGCTATGGCCATTTCTTCTGCCTGCTGTATGCACCAGCGCTGCCGGACGTACTCTTCCCCGAGACCCATGGTAGCAGGAAAAACTTTCAGCCACAAGTCCACTTTTGCTGGGCTACTGGCCCTTTAATTCACTACAGTTTTACTTGCACTACAGCAAAATAGTCCACAATAGCATGAGCAGCACCTGCTCCACCGAACAAACAGGCTTCCAGCCCTTTAACTCCAGCACAGCAGGATTCAGCAGCACCTGCTCTTTCTCATCGTTGCTCCTAGCAACCGACCGTTGCCCTTCTCTCATTGACAACTTGCCCGCATCCGACACCAATTGTAAGGGATCGCCTCTTATTTGGGGTTCATTCTCACAGATACGACTTTAGGACACCAGGTTTCAGGTCCAAACCGTGCATTTATTGTGCACACTCCAACCAATACAGGTTATCATGAAGTCGCAGCTTCACCTAACACATGTGACATCCACATAAAATAATAAACACTTGCCCGGCTAGGCTCTAACTAACACAGAGTTTCCTGACTCACCTAAGTCCTTGTTCACACCCTGTGAACACAAGCGGCTTTCTCAGCCAATGTCGAACAGCCTCCTGGCTGTACAGAGCACAGTACGCCCACTGCCTCCAGTCCTGTGTCTCAGCACACATGGGGAATAGTGGTCTCTCAGCCCTCCTGGCTTGGACCACACAGAGCCTCCAGGCCTCTGTCCACAGGCAACACACTCCCCCCTTGCTGACACCCTGGGAGGTGCTTTGTGCCAACCTGATTACTTCCAGCTGGTCTCGCCTGTGGTGGAATAGGGGTGTGGACCGAACTATCCACACCTTCCTTGCCTCTAACCTGCGTGAGACCTGTCACTGTCTCACTATATATATATATATATATATATATATATATATACAAGTATTTAGAGAGGGCTCACCTATATGTTCAGGAATGGAAATGGGTGCACCTACCAAGAGGATTCACCCAATCCTCAAAAAACAGTAATAAAATTAGAGCAAAGAATGGTAGGGCACACCAATATTCGGTACCACACGGACGGTTATTATACCAATATTTTATTTGTTGGTGATATACACTGTTAGATAAACATATATAAAATGTAACAATCTTAAAATTAATAAAATACTAAAAATAGAAAAACTATTGAATACAATAAATATAATAATAATAGTATAATAGTATAATATTGTGTTTTTATATAGTTTCAATAGTTCAACTGGATATATACCAAGATGATAAATAGTGTCCTTCCAGATGGGTGCTTTCACCCAATCGGTACCCCAAGAATTGGGGACTACACCTGCTTACTTGGATAAAGTCTTTTTGAGTGAGGGCTTTTTGAATAGTCACTGCGGCTGTTACGGTTCAATAGTCGCTATGTATATTATATCGATACACTCTTGCTGCTTGATAGTACAAAAGAGCCGAAGCACTTATACTCACAGTTTGTAGTGCAGTATTGTCGGCTTTAGTGAATCACAGGTGGCGTCCCACGTGTGGTAAACGGTACTTGCACAAGGTGCAGCAAATGAGAGTGATGCGGCTTTGGGATCCTCAGTGTTTTTTAATATAGCCGTACTGTGTTTGGGGATCAGTCGGTGATATATTCCTTCTGTATTTAGATAGATTCTTTACAGGAGTGGACTCTGCCACGAGGCCGACTCTCCAAACAAACAGGTATCCGGCTGATCTTGGATTTTTCAAGCTGGAAAAACAGCGATCCCTTATTTCTTTATTTCCTTCTTCTTTTAGCGCTTTAGGTCCTCCGGTATACTGCTTTATTCCATGGGGTAATTACCAAACATGTTTCGGAGTTAACTACGACTCCTTCATCAGTGGCTGAACTACCCATGGAAAATGACTGACTTTTATATACCTGAATCAGGTGCAGATTAAATTAATTGACTTTGAGTCGGAAGTGACATGCATTTTTTCTTCAAATCAATGGTACAAATAGGTCGCTTACATATATACTATAAAACTAATAAGAATAGATTAAATATATAAACTAAGTATATCACATTCTAACTGCAAGTTGCGGTAATACAAGTTTAAACAATTCACATGTGTATATATACACGCATATATATGTGTTTGCATATGTCCCCGCAACACCTTCATAAAATCTATTTTCATAAATAATAATAATCCATTTTGCACTATTCATTCCTACTAATAAAATAGCGTAGTAGGTGAATAAGAAGGAAACAGTAGAAAATGTCAAAATCCGCACAATATTTGTGCAATTGAATGAAACAATTTTATATGTGTTGCGGTTTCATTGCGTTTTTATTTTATTTCCTTTTTAATTCAACATTATTCCTACATCAATCCTATATCGGTAGTTCTATTTGGTACTTAAATGTGAAGTGGATATATAAGGCAGGTATGTTTAAGAGATACATAAAAATATAAAATACATAAAATACATATATTATCAATGGTTATATACATGATTAAAATTAGATGGGACAGATAGATATTTCATATTGATTTTATTCATTCTTATTTATTTTAAATATTTGCACACGGGAGAGCTTCATAAGTTTCAATATTTGTAGATAATAGGGAGGGAGTTCGTCACCGGGGGAAGACCCGGAGGGTCTGAATACTCACGGGTCTCTCCCCGGTCAAGAACCCACCCCCAAGAGACAGCTACATATATATATTTGTTTTTACTATATTACCATCATTTTATGTATTCGGGTTTGTTATGCACTGAAGCATGTGCAAATCACCACCAATGACTGGGCCTCCATGCGAGACCCGTGTTCCTTGTCACGCTGTTTCGAGTACTCCACCAACATGGACAGTGCTGATAACGCCATTCTCAGTGTTACTATGCCATTTCTATGACTCCTTGAAAAAACGCTGCTGGCGATGATGGAAGAGGATGTGGCACAGGAGGAGGAGGAGGAAGATGGATCATTTTGTAGGGTTTCCAGCCAGTCATTCACATGTGGCTCCGAGGGTGGGTTCCTGCACCCACAAACGCCAGGTGCACAATTGTCCAGCCAGGGCACAGTTCTGGAGGATGAGGAGGAGAAGATGGAGGAGGAGGAACCTTGTTCACAGCAGGGTAGCACCCAGACCAGCTTATGGCCATCACTGGTGCATGGCTGGGTGGATACAGTGGACACAGACGGTACACCTCCCGCAGAGGACAGCTTGTCGTTGCCTCTGGGCAGCCTGGCACACATGATGCTGCAGTGTCTCTGCAATGACCGCTGAGTTGCCTACATTCTAACTTGTGCTGATTACTGGGTGGCCACGCTGCTGGATCCCCGTTACAAGGACAACGTACGGTCCTTAATTCCCTCACTGGAGCGTGATCGTAAGATGCGCGAGTACAAGCGCACGCTGGTAGACGCACTGCTGGTGGCATTCCCACCTGACAGCGGGGGCACAGTGGAAGCACAAGGCGAAGGCAGAGGAAGAGGTCGCCAACGCAGCTGGGGCATTGCCAGCACCTCAGAAGGCATGGTTAGCATGTCCGAGATGTAGAAAAGCTTTATCAGCACGCCACAACAACCAGCACTACCAGCTGATATAAAAAGTCTCAGCAGGAGGCAGCATTTCATCAACATGGTGGAGCAGTATGTGTGCACACGCCTACACGTACTGAATGACGGGTCTGCCCCCTTCAACTTCTGGGTCTCCAAATTGGGCACATGGCCTGAGCTTGCCCTTTACGCCTTGGAGGTGCTGGCCTGCCCTGCAGACAGTGTATTGTCTGAACGTGTGTTTACCACGAATGGAGGGGGTTATCACAGGTTATATTTCCCAATGTTTTGGGGTGTAGACTAATTAAAAAAAAATAAAAAAAATGTAAAACCAAAAAACTGTGTAGGCTACCTCCTCCTCCTCCACCGCCACTTCCACCTACACCGCTACATCCACCGCCTCCTCAACCTCCTACTCCATATGGACCTCGTCCTCCTAGATCAAGATTATTATTTTTTATTTTTGCGTATTTTGTGTTATTTAAAGTCATTTCCCTATCCACTTTTGTTTGCAGAGCACTTTTCATGCTCTTAACCACATTTTGCTGGCATTTGCAGCCCTCTAGCCCTTTCCATGACATTTTTACAGCCATTTTAGTGTTTAAAAGTTTGGGTCCTTATTGACTTCAATGGGGCTCGGGTTCGGGGTCAAGTTCGGGTCAAGTTCTTTTTTGTGAAGTTCGGCCGAACCCGTCGAACCCGAACATCCAGGTGTCCGCTTAATTCTAGCTGTGATATACCACTGCTCTACCTAGTAGACAGGTAAACAAATTTCACTAATTTGTCTGTTACATTCTCGGGTAAAATTCACCTATTTTTGGGTGTGATGTACCACTGCTATACCTAGTAGACAGGTTAAAAAAATTCACAAATTTGTCTGTTACATTTTCGGTTGAAAATCACCAATTTTTGGCTGTGATATACCCCTGCTCTACATATTTGACAAGGAAATACATTTCACTAATTCGTCTGTTACATTGTTGGGTGACAAATGATCATCTTTTGCGCTAGAAAGTACATTTGTGGCCTACACTGCATTTAGGACAGTACGAATCAGGTGAGTCCAGAACAAGTGCAGACTATAGTAGATTGGGGGGCTGACATTGCCTACATTTCTTTTGCATTGTCTACCACCCAGTCCCCTGCTGAAAGATAAGAGTTGGCACCTACAGCTCATGGCAATCTGTCTTTCAACTCACCCCCTTGCAAATCAGGCAAGCAGTCTGAGCCCCAAGTCATGCAGCGGTATGTTATGCTTTTTGATGAGTCTGCTGGCAGGATTTCCGTGGGCTATACACATAGCCCTGCACCAAAATTGGAAGAGATTCAGTGCACCGATGCCCAACCACTTATGTTTCAGGATGAGGACATTGGAAGACCACCGCAGCACGTCTCTGATGATAACAAAACACAGATGCCAACTGCTGCGGCTTTCTGCAGTATGCAGACTGACAAGGAGGGCAGGGGTAAAGAGTGGGTGGAAGATGATGTGGAGGATGATGACATACTAGACCCCACATGGAATCAAGGTCATGCGAGTGACCTGTCTAGTTCGGAGGAAGCGGCGGTGGAGGAGGACGAGGTAGCCAACACTGGTTTTTGGTTTTAATTATTATTATTATTTTTTATTAGGGAACACCACAAAAGAGTGGGAAATATCAAAAATACAACAATGAGCAATTGCGCTGTAGTATAACAATGGCTGGGTAAGGCAGGTATACATGTCTATTCTGCACAAGGTACGGAATAATTTTACTGAACGTGTGTGGCGAAAATAACCTCGCCACTGGGTTTAGAGGGGCCTGTTTGCCAGCCTCTTGCCTCAGGATTATGGCCCATATACTAACTTTGAAGGAGATGGTAGACCGGCCGCACAGCCTAATTCTGTGAAACTGTTTTGGGCAGGAAAGCCAGGCTTGCGGTCGGCCAAATGTGACTTCCATGGAATTTGGGAACCCCTGCTCGGATCTGGGTGATTTTTGGATATGTTGTTCACCCAGATCATAGCTATCCATGGATCTATAAATTATGGGGATATGTAGGGTTTTGAGGTGTTTTCTGTGTTTTGGGGAAAAATTTGTGTTTTCTGCCTGTGAGTGATTAAGTTAGCCCATTATGTTTGGTAATTGTATCACGGGCAGAGCCCATTGTGTATTGATAATTGTATTTTGTTGATTGCGTCAAAGACAATGCCTATTCTGTTATTGAGTGCGTCACAGGCAATGCCATTGTGTTTGTTAATTGCGTCACAGACAATGCCATTGTGTTTGTTGAATGTATAGTTTTTGTGTTTAAACTGTAAGGATTGGCTGCTATGTTATGTCCTCAGTTCCCAACCAGGTCCACGGGGGTGTTACACTTGTTGGAAAATGTGTATATAAGGCAATGCTTGTGTGTTCAATAGAGAGACCTGCTTTACCCCTTCATAAAGTTTTGGCTCATGTTTGGGGGATGGGATAACTACACTCTTGGGGATTGCTATATCACAATACTCCCCTGAGTATAAGCTCTTGTAAGAGCTTGTTCCTGGTTCCTGCTCTCTGGATTTAGGAGAGGTTCACCCACTGGAAGCTGAAGCCCGGTCTTGGGTCCAGCGTGGGTGAGACCCCAACCAAGCTGCGGAGGTTCGTGGGGTCTGTGATGGTTATGGTGTCAAGTTGAGTGCTTGGAGCTCTCGGGAAGCACTAGGAGCATCCATCAACGGAGGTACCCAGTCGGGGTGCCAGGAAATCTGTTACAGAGGTGGCAGCAGTGGGATGGCGTACTAGTGTGAGGAGAAGCAGCTCGGAGACACTTCGTGGAGTATATTGAGGGAAACGCTAGTATCTGTACAGCGCCCCTGGCTACAGCAGGATGGAATCGGCTAGTCTTCGGACAGCGTTCCACTATGAGGAGGAGAATGACCCGGACTGGAGGGATGCAGTCCAGAAAGGCGTCTGACATGAGGCCCTGGAAGATGTACAGCGTCGGCGGGGCGAGAGTCTCCCCAGTGAGGAGCAGCGGTTGCAGATGCCAGTGGCCCTGCGAATGCCCCTTCTGGGAGAGCAGCCCCTGGATGAGTGGGTGACAGAACTCGAGAGCCTGGTATGGAAGGAGCTTTGGCTAGACGACGCCTACCAGGCACTCTGGTGGTATGTGATTCGGCACTCCCCCTGGATGGCTGAGCACGACAGACCCGAGGGTGAGGATTATGATGGCCCTGGCCTGTTGTTTGAGTCCTTCGCAGAAAATGAGTTCGGAGATGCTGGAGAGTCCCGATTCTGGGATATCTATGACTACAGGGAGGCTATGCATGATTGGGCTACAGCGAGAGAGGTGAGACAAGACCTGGCATCTCTAGTGACAATGGAGTGGGAGCTGGAGCAGGATTACCAATACTTCCCCAGCTCAATTCGACCCCAATATACACTGCCGGAGAGCTGGGTGGCAGTCCCAGACCTACAACCCTACAGCTGGGAAGACCCGACTGAAGTATCCCCTGCTTCAGTACCAGCTGCGGAGGTAGGGGACCTCATAGACTGGTCCTGGGGGGAACCCTATATGGCAGGTGGAGATGGGACCGAGGTCTCTCCACCGGCCCTACAGGGATGCTGGGAAGTCGGCCCAGATCCCCAACGGCAGCCAGATTTTCAGGGAGTAGTGACCGTCGGTCCTGCTCCCCAGCGGCAGCATGTTTTGCAGGGAGAGAAGAGCATCGTCTCCATTCCCCAGCGGCAGTGTACCTTGAAGGGAGAGGAGACAACTAGTCTATATCCCTAACCACAGGGGGACAGCACCCCTAACTCCAATGGTGCAGATGGGACCGCAGTCTCTGCACCAGGCCTACCGGGATGCTGGACGGCCAGTACAGATCCCCCACCAACCCCACAAGAATGCCAAGAGGAGGAGGTAAGCGATCCCTCCTCTCCATATCTGATCCGCAACACGGTCCTGGGGGTAGGATTCCCTGACCCCATCCCAGCGGAAGAGCTGGCATCTGGGCAGAGTGCATTTGGCCTCTGCCCTCCCCTATCCTCTTGTCCAGAGGCTGACTCTCCACAGGCTAGCCCAGCGGAAGAGCTGGCATCTGTTCAGAGTGCAGTTGGCCTCTGCCCTCCCCTATCCTCTTGTCCAGAGGCTGACTCCCCACAGGCTACCCCAGCAGAAGAGCTGGCATCTGGGCAGAGCGCAGTTGGCCTCTCCCTACCCTATCCTCTTGTCCAGAGGCTGACTCCCCACAGGCTACCCCAGCGGAAGCAATAAAATAAGATAAAATGAGTCACTAGGTTTCAATGGTACTTGCGCTGCTGGTCTCCCGACATGAAGTGGGTTCTTCACAAATACATTCAAACTAAGCAGGGCTTAAGGTCGAATTCAATATTCATCCCTTTAGATCGAAAGGTACTTAGTTTATATATCCATTCGATCTCTCTTGTGTTTATTTGCATGACTGGGTCCCCACTCCACCAATGGGGTTTAACCAGTTCCACTCCCACGAATTTCAAACCTCTAGGGTTCTTTTCATGGTGCTCTTTAAAATGCATATGTGAAACACTATGTGTAGTTAGACCTTTTTTGATGTTACGGATGTGCTCCTGTATTCTAACTTCCAGGCGTGGTAGATTCTCGCCCCTGACGAAGCTATATGTGAAACCCGGGTCGGGCTGTGCAGAAAGAATATTGCTATATTGATATGCAGTTAAACCATTTTACTTCTGTGAGTATAATAAAGCTGAATTTTTAATTGTCCCGGAGGTACTCTCACTATTGTGCGGTTTATGACATCTTGCAGAGGAGCCTACGACGATCCAGCATAGATATGCTGAGATTCAATCTGCGTAGATGTACACTGCGATTCAACTGAAGGGTGTCTGTCTTGGGCCAGATAAAGTGAATACCTGCATTCATGGAAAAACGCTCTGTGTGTGAATGAGGAGCAGTGCGGTCCCACTATACTAACATACCCCAGCGGAAGAGCTGGCACCTGGTCAGAGTGCAGTTGGCCTCTGCCCTCCCCTATCCTCTGGTACAGAGGCTGACTCCCCACAGGCTACCCCAGTGGAAGAGCTGTCATCTGGGCAGAGCACAGTTGGCCTCTGCCCTCCTCTATCCTCTTGTACAGCGGTTGACTCCCCACAGGCTACCCTAGCGGAAGAGCTGGCATCTGGTCAGAGTGCAGTTGGCCTCTGCCCTCCCCTATCCTCTTGTCCAGAAGCTGATTCCCCACAGGCTACCCCAGCGGAAGATCTGGCATCTGGGCAGAGCACAGTTGGCCTCTGCCCTCCCCTATCCTCTTGTCCAGAGGCTGACTCCCCACAGGCTACCCAGTGGAAGATCTGGCATCTGGGCAGAGCACAGTTGGCCTCTGCCCTCCCCTAACCTCTTGTCCAGAGGCTGACTCCCCACAGACTAGCCTAGCTGATGCGCTGGCACCAGGGTAGAGTACCGCTGATCCCTGCCCACAAAGCAACCTCCACTCCAACCCAGGGAGCAACACAGAGACCGGGAGTACCAGTTACCAACATAACCTTGGTGGACTCACTGGACAGAGACAGGCTACCAAATTCAACAGGTCCAGTATTTGGTTGTGGGTGGGCTGCCAGACTTACTCAGGTACCGACCGGCGTGAGGTCAGGTATCTGGTTAGTCTTCCCTGGGAGGGGGAGATGTGTGGCAAAAATAACCTTGCCACTGGGTTTTGGAGGGGCCTGTTTGCCAGCCTCTTTCCTCAGGATTATGGCCCATATACTAACTTTGAAGGAGAAGGTAGACTGGCCGCACAGCCTAAATCTGTGGAACTGTTTTGGGAAGGAAAGCCATGATTGCGGTCGGTCAAATGTGACTTCCATGGAATTTGGGAACCCCTGCTCGGATCTGGGTGATTTTTGGATATGTTGTTCACCCAGATCATAGCTATCCATGGATGTATAAATTATGGGGATATGTGGGGTTTTGAGGTGTTTTCTGTGTTTTGGGGAAAAATTTGTGTTTTCTGCCTGTGAGTGATTAAGTTAGCCCATTATGTTTGGTAATTGTATCACAGGCAGAGCCCATTGTGTTTTGATAATTGTATTTTGTTGATTGCGTCACAGGCAATGCCATTGTGTTTTTTAATTGCGTCACAGGCAATGCCATTGTGTTTGTTAATTGAGTCACAGACAATGCCATTGTGTTTGTTGAATGTATAGTTTTTGTGTTTAAACTGTAAGGATTGGCTGCTATGTTATGTCCTCAGTTCCCAACCAGGTTCACGGGGGTGGTACCCTTGTTGGAAAATGTGTATATAAGTCAATGCTTGTGTGTTCAATAGAGAGACCTGCTTTACCCCTTCATGAAGTTTTGGCTCATGTTTGGGGGATGGGATAACTACACTCTTGGGGATTGCTATATCACAATACTCCCCTGAGTATAAGCTCTGGGTGGGTGAGACCCCAACCAAGCTGCGGCGGTTCGTTGGTTCTGTGGTGGTTATGGTGTCAATTTGAGTGCTTGGAGCCCTCGGGAAGCACTAGGAGCATCCATCAACGGAGGTATCCAGTCAGGGTGCCAGGAGATCCGTTACAACGTGAGCTTGTCCACATTGGCTGTAAAGCAGGTGGCTGCGCTTGTCTGTGATAACGCCCCCTGCCGTGCTAAACACACTTTTAGACAATACACTGGCTGCAGGGCATGCCAGCACCTCCAAGGCATAAAGGGCAAGCTCAGGCCATGTGTCCAATTTGGAGCCCAGAAGTTGAAGGGGGCAGACCCATCATTCAGTACATGTAGGTGTGTGCTGAATATATACTGAAATGTTGCTAAAATTCTGCCTCCTGCTAAGACGTTTCATATCAGCTGGTGGTGCTGGTTGTTGTGGCGTGCTGACAAAGCTTTTCCACATTTCGGCCATGCTAACCCTGCCTTCTGAGGTGCTGGCAGTGCCCCAGCTGCATTAGCGACCTCTTCCTCCTCCTCTGCCTTCGCCTTGTGCTTTCACTGTTCCCCCCGCTTTCAGGTGCGAATGCCACCAGCAGCGTGTTTACCAGCGTGCGCTTGTACTCGCACATCTTACGATTACGCTGCAGTGATGGAATTAAGGACGGGACATTGTCCTTGTAATGGGGATCCAGCAGTGGGGCCACCCAGTAATCAGCACAAGTTAGAATGTGGGCAACTTGGCGGTCGTTGCGGAGACACTGCAACATGCAATCGCTCATGTGTGCTTGCTGCCTAGAGGCAACGACAAGCTGTCCTCTGTGGGAAGTGTATCGTATGTGTCCTCTCTATCCCCCCAGCCAAGCACCAGTGATGGCCATGAGCTGGTTTGGGTGCCTCCCTGCTGTGAACATGGTTCCTCCTCCTCCATCACCTCCTCCTCATCCTCCACCTCATCATCCTCCAGAACTATGCCCTGGCTGGACAATTGTGTACCTGGCGTATGTTGGTGCAGGAACTTACCCTCGGAGCCACTTGTGAATTACTGGCCTGAAACCCTTGGAAATGATCCCTCTTCCTCCTCCTCCTGTGCCACATAGAAGTGGCATAGAAGTGTATTATTGCAGTATTTCAAGCTTGTATTTCACAGTGACGAATGCAGCAAAGGCCGCAAATATAGTATCTTGCCCAAAATGGGTGTTTTTTTAATAACAGAAGATAACAGCAGTATCTAACGCTTGTACTTCGCTGTGACAAATGCATCAAAGGCATCAAATTTAGTATCTTGCCCAAAATGGGTGTTTGTTTAAACCCAGAATATTATTGCAGTATTTCAAACTTCTATTTCACAGTAACAAATGTAGCAAAGGCCCCAGATGTAGGGTATTGCCAAAAATGGGTGTTTTTTTTAAATACAGTATATTATTGCAGTATTTCAAGCTTGTATTTCACACTGACAAATGCAGCAAAGGCCCCAGATGTAGGGTATTGCCAAAAATTTGTGTTTTTTTAAACCCAGTATATTATTGCAGTATTGCAAGCTTGTATTTCACACTGACAAATGTAGCTAAGGCCCCAGATGTAGGGTATTGCCAAAAATTGGTGCTTTTTTTTAACCCATAATATTATTGCAGTATTTCAAGCTTCTATTTCACAGTGACAAATGCAACAAAGGCCCCAGATATAGGGTATTGCCAAAAATTGGTGATTTTTTAAACCCAGTATATTATTGCAGCATTTCATTATTGCAGTATTTCAAGCTTGTATTTCACAGTGACAAATGCAGCAAAGGCCGCAAATATAGTATCTTGCCCAAAATGGGTGTTCTTTTAATAACAGAAGATAACAGCAGTATCTAATGCTTGTATTTCACTGTGACAAATGCAGCAAAGGCCGCAAATATAGTATCTTGCCCAAAATGGGTGTTTTTTTTTTATAACAGAAGATAACAGCAGTATCTAACGCTTGTATTTCGCTGTGACAAATGCATCAAAGGCCGCAAATTTAGTATCTTGCCCAAAATGGGTGTTTGTTTAAACCCAGAATATTATGCAGTATTTCAAACTTCTATTTCACAGTAACAAATGTAGCAAAGGCCCCAGATGTAGGGTATTGCCAAAAATGTTTTTTTTTTTTTTTTAATACAGTATATTATTGCAGTATTTCAAGCTTGTATTTCACACTGACAAATGCAGCAAAGGCCCCAGATGTAGGGTTTTGCCAAAAATGGGTGTTTTTTTAAACCCAGTATATTATTGCAGCATTGCAAGCTTGTATTTCACACTGACAAATGCAGCTAAGGCCCCAGATGTAGGGTATTGCCAAAAATGGGTGTTTTTTTTTAACCCATAATATTATTGTAGTATTTCAAGCTTCTATTTCACAGTGACAAATGCAACAAAGGCCCCAGATATAGGGTATTGCCAAAAATTGGTGATTTTTTAAACCCAGAATATTATTGCAGTATTTCAAGCTTGTATTTCACTGTGACAAATTCAGCAAAGGCACCAGATGAGGTCTTGCAAAAAATGGGTGATTTTTTTAAACCCAGAATATACCATATTTTTCGCTTTATAAGACGCACCTGATGATAAGACGCACCTAGATTTTTGAGGAGGAAAATAAGAAAAAAAAATATTGTACCAAAAGGTGTACTTTTGGTGGGTTTAGAACTAATGGTGGTCTGTGGATGACGCACTGTTATGGGGGGACCTGTGGATGACGCACTGTTATGGGGGACCTGTGGATGACGCACTGTTTTAGGGGGACCTGTGGATGACACTGTTATGGGGGGACCTGTGGATGACGCACTGTTATGGGGATCTGTGGATGACGCACTGTTATGAGGGGGATGTGTGGATGATACACTACTACGGGGGATGTAGCATCATATATAGCATCTTATGTAATGGGGGTCACTATTCACACAGGGACAATATACTGTGACACATATGATACTGTGACCAGCATAAGATGATCTTATGCTGGTCACAGTATCATATGTGTCACAGTATATTGTCCCTGTGCGAATAGTGACCCCCATTACACCACAGGGCACACAGTAGACATTATATGTAAAATCTTTTAATGGCTCTGCTTTCTTCTATACCAGTACTCACTATAAAAGCAGCAGTCCGGCCAGCACGTGACGTCATTCAGTTAGTCAGTCACGCTCCTGCCAGCTTCATTAATGAAGTGGGAGGAGCATGACCGAGTGAGTGACGTCACGCGCCGGCTGGACCGCTGCTTTCATAGTGAGTACTGTTATAGAAGAAAGCAGATTGTAATGAAGCATTTTTCATATGTAAAGTCTATAATCTTCAAGCAGTATCTCTGCTTTAAACTAGGGCAGTTCTCTGTAATAGTACAACTCACTATGAAAGCGGCAGGCAGGGCGGCAGCGTAACCTCGCGATGCTTACTCATTCACGCTCCTCCCACTTCATTCATGAAGGAAGTGGGAGGAGCGTGAATGAGTGAGCATCGCGAGGTTACGCTGCCGCCCTGCCTGCCGCTTTCATAGTGACTTGTACTACTACAGAGAATTGCCCTAGTTTAAAGCAGAGATACTGCTTGAAGATTATAGACTGTACATGTGAAAATTGCTGTGAGCGGGGCCCGATGTATTACAGTACAGTGACTGCATCGGGCCCCGCCGCGAGTGTTGCCAGCCTCCGTCCCCTCCTCCCACCCCTCTGATACATCGCGGCTTGCGATGTATCAGCGTCACCAAAGTAAACATGGCAGTGTTCGCTTTATAAGACGCACTGCCATTTTCACCCCACTTTTGGGGGGGGGGGAAGTGCGTCTTATAAAGCGAAAAATACGGTAATTGCAGTATTTCAAGCTTGTATTTGACTGTAACAAATGCACATATGCTGTGCTGGTGCACTGAACTTGCATAAAATGGCTGCCGACTCCCACCAGACGGATAAAAGTTATTTTTCTGTGTCACTGGGCTCAGGGCAGGGTAAAATAATTGTGCACTGCACCCACAAAACAAAATTGCTCTATATCGCTGAGTTAACAAGCACTTCTGATAAAAGATTCTTTCCTATTCTCTCCCTCACAGCAGCAGCATCCTATCCCTACACTAATAAGAGCAGAGTGACGTGCAGCGCTACATGACTCCAGCTTATATAGAAGCTGGGTCACATGCTGCACTGGCCAATCACAGTCATGGCAGAGAAAACTGAAGAAAAAATTGCCCCTTTTAATGGCGCCGCAGTCCCTCGGATGGAGATATATATTGTGTAGATCCACTGGTTGGAACGTAACAATCAGTAGATTGAAGTCTCCAAAGTATTTTTTTGTATATGTATATATACGTATACAGACTTATAGCATACACATTTAGAAATTTGTTTAAAGATCAATTGGACAATATCATAGTGTAGATTAAAATAAAAAAATTAAAAATTTAACTCACTTCACCCAGGAGGTATCGGATGGGATAAACTCAATACACCCTCCGGATTACCTCCTGCGCCTGGGTAGCCTATAAGATCTCACGGACTGACAGCAGTCCAATCGTGCTTCTTGCCAATCATCTTTATTGAACCACAGGGTAGGGGTGAAGGTATCTGCTCAATGCGTTTCGGGGTATAAGAGAGACCCCTTCATCAGGAGAATTTTCTTTTATTTTTATTATTTTTTTTATTATTTTAATCTACACTATGATATTGTCTAATTGATCTTTAAACGAATTTCTAAATGTCTATGCTATAAGTCTGTATACGTATATATACATATACAAAAAAATACTTTGGAGACTTCAATCTACTGATTGTTACGTTCTGTTTTCTCTGCCTTAACTTCACCCATTAAGGAACTTCCTTTATGGTTGCTTGCCCCTGGCAGCCTAATATCCCTCTCACACAAATTGAAAAAAAAAAAACGCAACCAATTACCCCGTTTAATACTTTCACATGTCCTCCTTTTGGCGCCCTGCTAGGTACTCTCGAACTTCTTCTTTTGAAGAATAGAGATTAACCCCCCTTCCTTTTTTATTCTCTCTACCAATCACAGTCATGCCATTAGTAGTCATGGCTGTGATAGCTTCTAAGGCACATGAGTTAAAAGCTTGTGATTGGCTGCTCTGCAGCCTTTCAAAAAGCGCCATTAAATTGCTGAACAACGAACCCGAACCCGAACTTTTACTGAAAAGTTTTGGGTTCGGTTTCGGGTCCGGGGTCCAAAAATCCTAAAGTTCGGTATGAACCCGAACTTTACAGTTCAGGTTCGCTCAACCCTACTCGTGAGATTTGCCACTCTTCCTTCAATTAAGATGTCTTTGACAACCTCTCCGCTACCAAATGGATAAGGTGAGTATGTATTTTTGTGGGTTTTTTACAGCCATTTCAGGAAAGATTTATTCGTTACCACGAATCAAGAGGGTATTCAATCGCAAGTAATTGGAGGGCCCAACTTTTTTTTCTTTCAATCCGTATTGGTTAGAAAAGATTCCTCATATGGAGAAGATGAGTAAGGATATGGAGTGTTTTTTTTCTTTGAATTGGGATGAAGAAAATCTGGCTTGTTATTGGATCCTCTTAAAACAGGTTTCTATACAAAAAAAAAGATAAATGAGCAGATGGATAGAATAAAAAAAAATGTTATTGAGAGCGAAAAAGATTATGTTAGGTGCCCTAAAATAGTTAATCAGGAAGGATGGTTTGAGCAACAACTGCGACTGTGTGAAATCCTTTTCGAACAAGCAAAGTATTAACCTCTTAAAGACACAGGGCGTACAGGTACGCCCTGATGTCCAGGCAGTGATGGGAACAAGGTGCCTGCTCAAATCATTGAGAAGGCACCTTGGCTAAATGCGAGGGGGGTTCCCGTGACCCCCCCGTGTCAGCGATCGCCGCAAACTGCAGGTCAATTCAGACCTGCGGTTTGCGGCTTTTACCTTATGCGGCAGCGGCGATCGGCGGTGCCATCGGGTCCCCATGCGGCTGTAGGGGGGACCCGATGGCATGGAAGGCAGCGCGATGCCTTCCTTAGGCATCTGCGCTGCCTTCCGGTGATGAGCCTGTGAGATCCAGCCCCCTGGATCTCACTGGCCGGAAGCTGTATGAGTAATACACACAGTATTACTCATACAGCCAATGCATTCCAATACAGAAGTATTGTAATGCATAGTAAAAGGGATTAGACCCCTAAAAGTTGAAGTCCCAAAGTGGGACAAAAAATAAAGTAAAAATAAAGTTTAAAAAATAAAGTTTTCCCTCAAAAAAACATATTAGGTATCGCTGCGTCCGTATTGACCGGCTCTATAAACATATCACATGACCTAACCCCTCAGATGAACACCATAAAAAATAGAATATAAAAACTGTGCTAAACAAACCATGTTTTTTGTCACCTTACATCACAAAAAGTACAACAGTAAGCGATCAAAAAGGCATATGCCCACCAAAATAGTACCAATCTAACCGTCACCACATCCCGCAAAAAATGAGACCCTACCTAAGACAATCTTCCAAAAAATAAAAAAACTATGGCTCAGTATATGGAGACACTAAAACATCATTTTTTTGTTTTAAAAAAGCTGTTATTGTGTAAAACTTAAGTAAATTAAAAAAAGTATACATATTAAGTATTGCCACATCCGTATCGACCGGCTCTATAAAAATATCACATGACCTAATCCCTCAGGTTAACATCGTTAAAAAAAAAAAAAAAACAGTGTCAAAAAAGCCATTTTTTGTCATCTTACATCACAAAAAGTGTAATAGCAAGCGATCAAAAAGTCATATGCACCCCAAAATAGTGCTAATCAAACCGTTATCTTATCCCGCAAAAAATGAGACCCTACCTACGATAATCACCCAAAAACTGAAAAAACTATGGCTCTCAGACTATGGAGATACTAAAACATGATCTTTTTTTTGTTTCAAAAATGATATATTGTGTAAAACTTACATAAATAAAAAAAAGTGTACATATTAGGTATCGCCGTGTCCGTAATAACCTGCTCTATAAAAATATCACATGACCTAACCCCTCAAGTGAACACCGTCAAAAAAAAAAAAAACGGTGTAAAAAAAGCCATTTTTTGTCACATTACATCACAAAAAGTGTAATAGAAAGCGATCAAAAAGTCATATGGACCCCAAAATAGTGGCAATCAAACCGTCATCTCATCCCTCAAAAATCATACCCTACACAAGATAATCGCCCAAAAACTGAAAAAACTATGGCTCTCAGACTATGGAGACACTAAAACATGATTTTTTTTGTTTTAAAAATGAAATCATTGCGTAAAACGTACATAAATAAAAAAAAAGTATACATATTAGGTATCGCTGCGTCTGTATCGACCGGATCTATAAAAATATCACATGACCTAACCCCTCAGGTGAACACCGTAAAAAAAAAAAAAAAAAAACGGTGTAAAAAAAAAAACATTTTTTGTCACCTTACATCACAAAAAGTGTAATAGCAAGCGATCAAAAATTCATACGCACCCCAAAATAGTGCCAATAAAACCGTCATCTCATTTTGCAAAAATCATACCCTACCCAAGATAATCGCTCCAAAACTAAAAAAAACTATGGCTCTCAGACTATGGAGACACTAAAACATGATTTTTTTGTTTCAAAAATGAAATCATTGTGTAAAACTTAAATAAATAAAAATAAAGTATACATATTAGGTATCGCCGCGTCCATATCAACCGGCTCTATAAAAATATCACATGACCTAACCCCTCAGATGAACACCGTAAAAATAAAAAATAAATAAAAAAACGGTGTAAAAACGGTTTGTCATCTTACATCACAAAAAGTGTAATAGCAAGCGATCAAAAAGTCATATGCGCCCCAAAATAGTGCCAATCAAACCGTCATCTCATCCAGCAAAAAATTAAACCCAACCTAAGATAATTGCCCAAAAACTGAAAAAAACTATGGCTCTCAGGCTATGGAAACACTAAAACATGATTTTTTTTGTTTCAAAAATGAAATCATTGTGTAAAACTTACATAAATAAAAAAAAATTGCATACAAATTAGGTATCGCCGCGTCCGTGACAACCTGCTCTTTAAAAATACCACATGATCTAACCTGTCAGATGAATGTTGTAAATAACAAAAAAAAAAAAGTGCCAAAACAGCTATTTCTTGCTACCTTGCCTCACAAAAATTGTAATATAGAGCAACCAAAAATAATATGTACCCTAAACTAGTACCAACAAAACTTCCAACCTATCCCGTAGTTTCAAAAATGGGGTCACTTTTATGGAGTTTCTACTATAGGGGTGCATCAGGGGGGCTTCAAATGGGACATGGTGTCAAAAAAACAGTGCAGCAAATTCTGCCTTTCAAAAACCGTATGGCATTCCTTTCCTTCTGTGCCCTGCCGTGTGCCCGTACAGCAGTTTACAACCACATATGGGGTGTTTCTGTAAACTACAGAATCAGGGCCATAAATATTGAGTTTTGTTTGGCTGTTAACCCTTGCTTTGTAACTGTAAAAAAAATATTAAAATGGAAAATCTGCCAAAAAAGTGAAATTTTGAAATTGTATCTCTATTTTCCATTAATTCTTGTGGAACACCTAAAGGGTTAATGACATTTGTAAAATCAGTTTTGAATACTTTGAGGGGTGTAGTTTCTAGAATGGGGTTATTTTTGGGTGGTTTCTATTATGTAAGCCTCACAACGTGACTTTAGACCTGAACTGGTCCTTAAAAAGTAGTTTTTTTTAAATTTTGGAGAAATTTCAAGATTTACTTCTAAAATAAGCCTTGTAACGTCCCACAAAAATAAAATGTCATTCCCAAAATAATCCAAACATGAAGTAGACATTTGGGGAATGTAAAGTAATAACTATTTTTGTTTGAAATCTCTTTTTATTAGACAAACAAAGATCATAATTCAATAAAGAAATCCAAAGTTGAGTGAGTCACATCGTTATGGATGCAAGACATAAATCATCAAAGGCATAGCCTAACAATACATGTAATCACGAGGTAACCACTCATCTAGGACCAAATAGTCCCTTAGATAAATGATCTTACAATCACAAGAAGAAACAATAAAATGATGTACAAAACAAGTGAACAGAGCTAACAGCCCTAACACTGTGTCACCCCATGTTACAAACTACAATCCGCATAGTGTTTGAGAATGAAAATATAGCTTATTGCGTCAACCAAATCTTTAAACATGTCAGCTCTGGTCAATATCTCCCCGCGAGAGATAAAGGCAGGTGGGTGGAGAGGGGGGGGGTCTCAAAAAGTGGCCCGAATGAACATCTCGCCTTTCGCAGATTAAGTAGTACCGGGTTGCAGAGAATTCAGGTAGCCCGCCCTATAGTGTAGCCAAGGCTGCCAGATCTGTAGAAAGCGGTCTCTGTTATGATATGTCCACCCAATCAGTTCCTCCATTTGGCACATCTGGTGGACCCTATCTCTCCACATGTCTAAGGTCGGTGGATCTTCTGACCTCCATTTTACAGGGATCAGAAGTTTAGCGGCCATCAGCAAATGTGTGGTCAGGTTATGTTTCCCAGGGCGAAAATCTGGGGTAGGTAGCCAGAGTAGTATTATTTTGGCTGTGAGCTTCAGGGACGTGCTACAAATCGCATTTATGGTACGCTCCACTTCCGCCCAAAAGTGATGAATGTCTGGACACGACCACCAGATATGAGAAATGGAGCCAGTAGCAATATTACATCGCCAACACAAATCTGTGGGGAGCAACTGAATTTTATATAGAAATTCAGTAGTCCTATACCACCTAAATGCTACCTTTACAGAGTTTTCTTGTATTTTTATACATTTAGAAAAGCCGTGTGAACACTTTTGGATCCATTTCCTGTCGGCTTCATTTAAAGTGAGTTGCAGTTCCCTCTCCCAGTCGGCTACCCATGGCGGCGGATTGGAGTCCCTGACACTGAGGATTTGTCTATATATAAGAGTGGTGCACTTATGGGGCAGACGTGGGAGTAGAACAAAGTTTTCCAGCCACGTCGGGTCTACTAAAGGGACAAACTTGGAGGACTTGAACTGTGTGCAAATGGACTCAAAATCATTTCTCTGAATAAAGTTTTTCCCCGGGTCTATAACACCTGAGAGGGTATTGAAGAAATCAGCAGTAGCCTCAAGTCTCACCAAATCTCCCAGTCTGTGATTCGACAGTGAAAGCCATATATCAGAGGGATATTTAATTTGGGGGCACATAAGAGCGGGTAATACTGAGATAGGGGCCAAAGGGGAAATCTTATTTTGCCCTGAATTAAGTTCCTTTGATCTGTGGCAGGTGTGTAGCATTCCTCTGGTGAGTACACTATCAATTTTGGTCTCTCCCCCGGATCTCCCAGGCAGCCATATTCTATGAAATGAGTCTTTGCCCAAGAGGGCTAATTCCAAATCAATATGCATACAATGAGACTCAAGTCTGGTCAGTGTAAGCCATCTTTCTAGATTAATGGCCTGTATATAAGTTGGAAGATCCGGGAGAGAGATGCCACCTTGTTTTTTCCTGCGAGAGAGCAAACGGAAGGACATTCTAGGGTGGCCTCCATTCCAGAGGTATTTACTCATAATGGATTGTACTTTATTTATAAAGTTGCCAGGAATCAATATGGGAAGGGCTCTAAGGGTGTACATAAGCAATGGGAGAATCTAGGTGGTCAGGACATTTTTCCTACCTAGCCAGGTGAGGAACGGCGAGGAGCTTTTTGAGAGGATGGAAATCACTTTTGAGAGTAAAGGAGGAAAATTGAGTTTAAATAATAGTTTGGGATCTATTGGGATCATGACCCCCAGATATTTGATTGCCTGTGGAGGCCACTTAAATGGGGTGAGGGCCCTGACTCTGCTACGTAAGGCAGGTGATAAAGAGATACCCAAGGCTTCCGACTTATCAAAGTTTATCCTAAAGTTTGAGAGTTGACCAAAGGATTAAAATATCTGCATAACCTCCGGTAAAGCCTCCCCAGGGTTTGACATAAAAAGCAGAAGGTCGTCCGCGAAGGCCGCCATCTTGTGGTTAAACTGCCCCAACTTCACAACAATGATCACAGGAGATTGGCGGAATTTTAATAACAATGTCTCTAGGACAAGGATAAACAGGGTAGGGGATAGCGGGCATCCTTGGCGAGTGCCATTTTTGATTTGGAAGGCGTCCGATAGGGTCCCATTTACCATCACTCTCGCAGAAGGCGCCGAATATAAAGTAAATATGGCTCTAATAAAAACTTCAGGAATGCCGAAAGCACTCAAGGCTCTTTCCATATAGCTCCAACTGACCCTATCGAACGCCTTCTCAGCATCCGTGCCTAGGAGCACTAGAGGGGACTTGGTTTTGATAGCGTGTGTGATCACGTGCACCACTCTACTGATATTATGTCTACCCTCTCTACCCGCCACAAAACCCACTTGTTCTTCACCCACAAGCCCAGGGAGCAACTTCGAGATTCTGTTGTTAAGCAGCTTGGCCCACCATTTCAGATCTGTGTTCAGCAACGAAATTGGCCTATAATTACCACAAGCTTCTCTATCCTTCCCTTCTTTATGGATAATTGTTATGTGTGCTTCCTGGGCCTGTGGGGTCAGAGAACCACCCTTCAAGAGGAGATTACAAACATCTACAAAGTGGGGGATGAGAGTCTCTCTAAACCTTTTGTAATAGTAAATTGGGAACCCATCAGGCCCTGGACTCTTACCCGAAGGAATAGAGGACAGGACTTGGTCTACTTCTTCCACCGTAAAAGGGAGGAGCAGACCACTTATGTCATTTGCGGAAATTTTCGGGATGGCAATAAAGCCTAAGAACTCTGTAATATGTCTATCAAGCTGCTGACCACTGAAGGGTGTCGGGAGGTTATACAGAGTTGAATAAAAGGAGCAAAACTCTTGAGATATCGCGGGTGTGTTGATGAGCCGGGAGCCTGAGGCTGATTTAATCTCTGAAATAAAGGATCTGTTCCTTTGACCTTTTAAAAGGTTAGAGACTAATTTGGAGCCCCTGTTTCCATGTAAATATTGCTTGAAACGCAACGTCTTCAGTGCTCTAGCCGCTCGCACATTTAGCAGGTCGGTGACCTCATATCTTATTCGTTTAAGAGATTCCAAGACCTCGACTGATCTCGCCCTCTTGTGTAAGATTGCAAGAGTGGAGATCTGTGGAAGGAGGGAGTCTAGTTGTTTCTGCCTATTTCTCTTAACTCTAGACCCCAGACTAATGAGCTCCCCTCTAACTACTACCTTATGAGCTTCCCATAAGGTCGTCCCACTAGTTAAGCCTCTGGCGTTTTCCAAAAAGTAATTTTTGAGACATTGCTCTATCACCTTCCTGTGTGATTCGTCTTCCAGGAGCGTCTCGTTCAATCTCCAGACCCAGGATCTCGGAGGGACATCATGTAATCATATCTTCACACTCACCGGCGCTTGATCGGAGACAACTATGTTCCCAATGCTAGCCTCAGAAACCGAGGGCAGTAGTTGGTTAGTTATAAAAAGATAGTCAAGACGTTGATATGTATCATGCGTCCGCGAGTGGAAGGTATAATCCTTATCTTCTGGATGCAGAATGCGCCAGATGTCCGAAATCCTGAGATCTGTGAGTGTGAGAAGAAGACTTCTCATTTGCATTTTGGAGGGGGGGCGACCTACAGAGGTTGAGTCCTTAGAGGAATCAAGAGTAAGATTGAGGTCTCCACCTAGGACAAGATGACCTTCTCTAAAGGTCTTCTTTAGAACTTCAAGAGTGCGAAGCAACCAGGTGAATTGGACACTATTCGGAGCGTAAAGATTGACTAGTGTGAACGTGGAGTTCGCTACCTTAGCTTTTAAAAATAGATAGCGGCCCTCAGGGTCTATCAGTTTGGACACTAAGGTGAATGGGAAATTCTGCCCAATGTCTATTGAAACCCCTCTAGCTGCCGAGGAGTATGCAGCATGGTACCACACAGGGAAGTTTTTACTAATTACATTAGGGATGTGCAGGTGTCTGAAGTGGGTCTCTTGTAAAAGAACCAAGTCAGTCCTTTCCCTACGAAGCAAGTGGTAAATTTGACTCCTCTTTTGCGGTGTGTTCATGCCATTTACATTAAATGACACGATCTTTAAATCAGACATGGTGACATTTTGTGGATCTGTTCTGAAGAACTGATCAGGGGGTGACACAGGGCAACATAAAAACAAAAATATATAGAAAGAAATATAAACATTGTGCACTGTAGTAAGTCAACCTACAGTATCTATCTATGAGGTTAAAAAGCCTCAGTAGGGGGGGGGGGAATTAGTGTGGACGTACCTAAATAACCAGGTCCTACACACCAACCCAACATGTAAAGACATATACATAGAGTGGACATATATGAAACAATAAGGAGCTTACGCATGAGACCCCTAGTTAGAGAAGTGCTCTACAATTCCATCATACATTGTCGCTTTTGACTCAGAACACATCTGGATGGGGCAAATCTTGTAGGCAACCACCGACATGTAATTGAGTAAAAAGGCATTACAAGAATGAAGAGGGGGGGGGTGGCAGTGAGAGATGAAGAAGGCATAAAAAAGGCATGAGGGAAGGAAGGGGAGAGGGGAGGGGGGGAGAGAGGTAGATGGAGAGCAAATAAAGGAAAGGTGGGTAAGGGTCATAGCAGCAGTAAATAGAAGCCAGGCGGCCAGTAGAAATAAGAGAGGTATAAAAGAGAGTAGCCCCACAATAAGGCACTGGCCTAAATAGAACCTGAGTCCTGCCAGATGGCGGTGCGGCCGTACAATCTCAATGACGCTGAACCTCAGAGTTCCTATTTATGTCGAAGATTATTTCCTTATCTTCGGTTGGAGGCATTTCAATAGGCCCTTTTTTTCAGGGATTTTTTCTTCTGTGCCAGACGCCATTCCTCCGGCTGCGGAAGGCTAGGAAGGTCCGGGGATGGATTACAGGGGAGCCATGACGGAATGTCCAGGGCCTCGATTCCTAAGGCCTCCCACACAGGCGGTAAGTCCTCCGGTGTTCTCACCATAAATTGCTTTCCTCCGACCAAAGTGAATAAGCCGAAAGGAAAGAGCCATCTGACCGGCATCTTCTTATCTCTCAATAACGAGGTCAGCGGGCGCAGGTTCCTTCGTTTGGCTAATGTACTAGCCGCCAGATCCTGGAATAGAAGTACCTTATGGCCATCTAGGGTGGCGTCCCCTTTCTCTCTGGCCGCTCTCAAGACGGCAGCTGTGTCCAGAAAGTTCATCAGGGCACATACTACGTCCCTAGGTGGTTCTCCCGCGGCAGGTTTGGGCCTAAGGGCTCTGTGGGCCCTTTCAATAGTAATGGCGGCAGCCTGTTCCTCGCCCACCAAGGTGGCAAAAAGGCGGTGGACTGTGTCCGTCAGGTCTTAAGCCTGTACTGATTCGGGTATACCCCGCAGCCAGACATTTTTCCTCCGGCCTCTGTTTTCCTGGTCCTCCAGGTTAAAGAAGGCTGTATTAATCATTCTAGACATAGCCGATAGGTGATTGTGAACCCCTTTCTCGTGCTGGAGAAGGAGGTCGTGGCTGTCCTCCAGGCGTTCAACCCGATGGCCTAGCTGTAGAAACTCGGTCTTGATGTCTGAGAGTTCTTTCATGACCGGTGAGAGGGCTTGGGCCAGAGACTGCTGCAAAAAGCCGCGGGTGAGAGGGCGGGAATCAGTCTCACCTCCAATGTAGGTTTCAGCATCTGAGCTGTCGGCCTCTGAGTCAGCTCCTTCCATCTCGGAGTTGATTCGCTCCTCCCTCGCCATCTTGCTCCCGTCAGGGTGCGAGGAGGATCTCCTGTTAAGGTATTTTGTCAGATCCCCTTGCGTCTTTTTCATCTTCAGGGTGTTCACTGATGCACCCTCTTTATCTCTTGAGGTTTTCCCCATATTGGATCTGCGTCCACTCGATTTAAAAGCTAATGAAGCTGGGATGGTGGTGAGGAGCTCCGGCAGACACGTCCTACACCATGACATGCTGGCTCCGCCCCCCTAATAACTATTTTTGTAGGTATTACTATGTATTATAGAAGTAGAGAAATTAAGACTTGGAAATTTGCAAATTTTTCTAAATTTTGGGTGAATTTGGTATTTTTTTTATAAATAACAATGATTTTTTTTTACTTCATTTTACCAGTGTCATGAAGTACAATATGTGAAGAAAAAACTATCTCAGAATGGCCTGGATAAGTCAAAGCGTTTTAAAGTTATCACCACTTAAAGTGACACTGGTCAGATTTGCAAAAGATGGCCTGGTCCTTAAGGTGAAAATGAGCCCGGTCCCTAAGGGGTTAAGAGCGCCAAAATTAACTGGTATAGTTTTGTGGATAGTTCTCCTGCTATATAAGCAAGAATTTTTAAAAACATTGAGGTAGAAATTATATTATGGCTAATAAGAATAATAAAGGATTGATTGCAAAATACCCCATTAAAAAAATGGAAGTGTTTAACAACTTTTGCCAGTCGTTATATAAACCAGAACTACAAGAATCACAAAGGGGAAAGATGTTAAGACAATCAAACTAAATAAAAGTACCCGTGGTCACTGTATATGATAGATATAGAGATGGGTGCCAGGATTCAAGAAAGAAAAATAATGGAAGTGATTGATTAGTTACCTAAAGGTAGGGCTGTAGGGGTGGGTGGCATTACCGTACCGTATACAGGAAATTCTCAGGGATAATAGTACCAATTTTAACTAAAATGTATAATCTAGCCTGGCAAATTGGTATATTACCTACGTCTATAATTGAGGCCCTTTTTGTCTTAATTCTGAAGGAGGTAAAAAATTAGCTTGAGGTAAACTTATATTTTGGCAGCGATTATGGCAATTAGGTTGGGTAAAATAATTATGAAGCTGATTAATCCAAACTAGGCAAACAGGATTTATGACGGGGATGACATCTCATAATTAGTGTTGATCACGAATATTCGAATTTCGAATTTTTATTGCGAATATAGGTACTTCGAAAATACGCGAAAATTTCGAATATAGTTATATATATTCGAAATTTCGAATATTCGAATTTTTTCAGATTTTTTTTTCTTTTGGATTTTTTTTTTTTTTTTTTATCAGTACACATGATCCCTCACTGCTTCTAGCTTGTGGGCCAATAAGAAGGCTGCAATATACTTGACTTTAGGAGTAGTAGTGTTTGCGAATTTTGCTCTATATTCGTTTTTTTTTAATATTCGCTATATTGCTATATATTCTTGTTTTAGAATATTACGAATATTCGAAAAAACGAAGTTATAGCAATATAGAGAATATTCGAAAAAAAATCGAATAGAGCAATTTAGCTAATATAGTGATATAATCTTCTTTGTCTAATAGTTGTAAGTTGAAAAATTCGCAATAAAAAAAATTCGAATCCGAAAATTCGCATTCCGAAAATTCGCATATTTAAACAATCATTACCTTTCCGATTTTTTTAGTAAAAAAAAAATCGTGAATTTGCGAATTTTCAACGAATATTCTACAAAATATTCGCAAAATATCGCGAATTCGAATATGACCCCTGCCGCTCATCACTACTCATAATATTAGGAAAGTTTTTTAGAACTTCAGGCCAACCAAGGGTATTTGGAGGAATCGGGGGTTCTAACTTTCAATGCGGTCAAGGCATCAACTGGGCCAGGGGTTTATTTTATGAATCATATTGCTTTATAAAGATGCTGTAGCTAGAGTTAGCATTAAGAAAAGTGATTCCCCACTATTTTGTCTACGTATGGATACACGGCAAGGGTGTCATTTATCATTCCTGCTTTTTGCACTTGCTGTAGAACCTCATGCCCAATATTTAAGATATAGAAAGGGTATTGTTGCTGACATAGTTTTCAGAGTGGAAACTAAGGGGCACATAACTCTCTCCATAACTTTGGTGCATCCAGCGTCAGTTCTAAATGTAAGACAGCTTCCGAGCTGTCTTACTTTTAGATCATTTTCTATGCCTAAAACAGGTGTAGATAATTGTGAATACGACAGGCCTGTAGGTTCATCCCCTTCCCCGCCCACGCCACATCCACAATTTTAGACCTGGCGTGAGCGGGGCAAAGTCACAGATAGTGGCTCAACTAACCATTGCGCCATCATCTGCGCCTGAAATCTGCCTAATTTAGGTGTATTTCAGTATAGTAAATGACCCCCCTAAGATATTATTATATGCCAATGATCTTCTTCTGTTTATACGGCAAATCATGAGTACATTACCTAAAGTTATTAATATTATCAGTTGGTCTAAAAATTCAGGTATAAAAATAAATTGTCAAAAATTGGACTTGCTTTGTCTATCCCATCACAAGCCACCTTTTACATTAATTAGCTGATATTCCAATAGTACCAATAGTATACAGATTTAAATAGGATTTGTATCTCGGAAGATCTTAATGATTATCTGAAGTTTATTATAATTCGTTGGATTCAAAAACTTAAAGCGAGAATTAAAATATGTCGAAATGCATTTATCACTGGCAGCTCAAATTTACCCGACAAAATGATTATACTCCCCAAAAACTCTATTTTCTTCAGAATTGATTGATATGGATGCTTAAGAGGTTGTTTCATCTTATAGAGACACTTCTGCGAGATCTATTTGGGGAAGGGGGGGTGCAAAATTGCATTGCAGACTTTGATGTTACGGGGGACGATGAATGTACCAAACATTTATTTATTTTTTAGCAGCACAATTAACACAGATGATAAATGCTGATAATATATTGTCACTACACATTAAGCCCGTTATAATAACGGGCGCTAGAACAGTAGTGTATAAACATTAGTAGAAACAGTCTATATTAAATAGTAAGATAATTTAACCACATTGTATTTCTTGTTTTATTTTCTTTTGTCAAAAATCTTTTGGAAAGAAGTCAAAAGTAAATTAATAATAAAAATAAAATGGAAACGTATATATCATGATACAGTAAGTATAGTTTGTAACAATCTGCAATATACCGTATTTTTCGCCCTATAAGACGCACCTAGGTTTTTGGGGAGGAAAATAAGAAAAAATAAATTTTTGGACCAAAAGGTGTGCTTTTGGTGGGTTTGGAACTAATGGTGGTCTGTGGATGACGGACACTGTTATGGGGGGGATCTGTGGATGACGGACACTGTTATGGGGGGATCTGTGGATGACGGACACTGTTATGGGGGATCTGTGGATGACAGACACTGTTATGGGGGGATCTGTGGATGACGGACACTGTTATGGGGGGATCTGTGGATGACAGACACTGTTATGGGGGATCTGTGGATGATGGACACTGTTATGGGGGGATCTGTGGATGACGGACACTGTTATGGGGGGATCTGTGGATGACGGACACTGTTATGGGGGATCTGTGGATGACGGACACTTATGGGGGATCTGTGGATGATGGACACTTATGGGGGGATCTGTGGATGACAGACACTTATGGGGGGATCTGTGGATGATGGACACTTATAGGGGGATCTGTGGATGACGGACACTTATGGGGGGATCTGTGGATGACGGACACTTATGGGGGGATCTGTGGATGACGGACACTGTTATGGGGGGATCTGTGTATGACGGACACTTATGGGGGGATCTGTGGATGACGGACACTTATGGGGGATCTGTGGATGACGGACACTTATAGGGGGATCTGTGGATGACGGACACTTATGGGGGGATCTGTGGATGACGGACACTTATGGGGGGATCTGTGGATGACGGACACTGTTATGGGGGGATCTGTGTATGACGGACACTTATGGGGGGATCTGTGGATGACGGACACTTATGGGGGATCTGTGGATGACGGACACTTATAGGGGGATCTGTGGATGACGGACACTTATGGGGGGATCTGTGGATGACGGACACTTATGGGGGGATCTGTGGATGACGGACACTGTTATGGGGGATCTGTGTATGACGGACACTTATGGGGGGATCTGTGGATGACGGACACTTATTGGGGATCTGTGGATGACGGACACTTATAGGGGGATCTGTGGATGACGGACACTTATGGGGGGATCTGTGGATGACGGACACTTATGGGGGGATCTGTGGATGACGGACACTGTTATGGGGGGGATCTGTGTATGACGGACACTTATGGGGGGATCTGTGGATGACGGACACTTATGGGGGATCTGTGGATGATGGACACTTATAGGGGGATCTGTGGATGACGGACACTTATGGGGGGATCTGTGGATGACGGACACTTATGGGGGGATCTGTGGATGACGAACACTGTTACAGGGGGGATCTGTGGCTGGCACTGTTACAGGGGGGGGATCTGTGGATGGCACTGTTACAGGGGGGGAATCTGTGGATGGCACTGAAACAGGGGGGGGGTCTGTGGATGGCACTGTTATATATGTGCCATCCACAGACCCCCCACCCCATAACAGTGCCATCCACAGAACCCCCCCCAGCCCATAACAGTGCCATCCACAGACCCCCACCCCTTAACTGTGCCATCCACAGATTCCGTGTGCCCCCCCACCGCCGCCGCCCCCCCCAGTATACAAATATAAAATGTATTATTGAATTAAAAGTTATTAAACATGCCCCCCTCACTCCTAATAGTACCGTATATCGTAATTGCTTCTGTATAATGCCGGCAGGCGGGCCGGGCGGCCGGCGCGTCACTCACTGACGTCACTTGCCTGCGCTGCCTGCTTCATTCATAAAGGAGGCTGCGCAGGCACGTGACATCAGGGAGTTATGCTGCCGCCCGCCCGGCCTGCCTGCCGGCATTATACAGAAGCAATTAGGATATACGGTACTATTAGGAGTGAGGGGGGCATGTTTAATAACTTTTAATTCAGTAATACATTTTATATTAGAATACTGGAGCGGTGGGGCGGGGCCAAACAGTGACCGCACCGCCCCACCGCTATTGCCGGCCCCCAGCTCCTCCTCCCAGTCCCTCCTCCGGCCCCCGCTCCGTACATCGCATCCAGCGATGTTAAACAGTCAGCATTCGCCCCATAAGACGCAGGGGCATTTTCCTCCCATTTTTGGGGAGGAAAAAGTGCGTCTTATGGGGCGAAAAATACGGTACAATACCTGAATCAGATATTCAGGAAAAAGGTATTTTTTAACCTCTTGAAATTTTTCTATAAAATTTCTTTATATACAACATTTCTTGTAAATATTCTATCTGAATTTGGCAACAGTTTGCCTTGTTCAGGACCATCTACAACCTTTACAACCACATCTGAAAAAGTTCTAACACTAGATAATGCAACATGTTTGCAACATGTGGTTCTGGCAAGTAAATGCCAACTTTTAAATGCCAACTTTTTCTAAGGTTTGCCCCTGAGCTTTATTAATTGTCATGGCAAAGGCTAATGCAACTGGAAATTGTCGTCTTCTTAAGGTAAATGGCAAATTAGTGGAGGATGGAGCTAAATACATAGAATAAAGACCATGTCCCCTTCCGCTGAACCTGTTATTACTTGAGCAATAATAAGGTTTCTTTTCAAGTCTTTAACAAAGAGGCGGGTTCCATTGCACAATCCTCTTTTAGTGTTTATATTTCTGAGGAGCATAATTATTGCTCCCTTTTTAAGGTTCAGTTTATGCCTCGGCATTCCTGTTGGAGTTAACTCATTAAGAAACTCAATAGGATAGTTCTTCATATCTTCCTCAGTTGAGTCATCAATTGAGTTTGAGCTAAGGAATGTCACAGTATCTCCTTCCAAAATGTTTAGCACCTCTTCATTTATGCTATCAACATCAGAGTTCTTTGGGCAAAGAATACATTTTTTGTTATCTTCAAGACATCAGCAACTAAAATTCTTTCTCCAAAAAAGTTGTTGACAATATTTCCTGTACATAAAATTTTTGAAGGGATTTCAATTATGTCAAACCATCAATGTGTGGTGTATCACCATTGCCAACTTGGATCAACCAATTGCTGAATTCAGTATCAACTGAACGGATATTGTTTGTAAGTAGAGTTGAGCGAACACCTGGATGTTCGGGTTCGAGAAGTTCGGCCGAACTTCCCGTAAATGTTCGGGTTCGGGATCCGAACCCGAACCCCATTGAAGTCAATGGGGACCCGAACTTTTGGGCACTAAAAAGGCTGTAAAACAGCCCAGGAAAGAGCTAGAGGGCTGCAAAAGGCAGCAACATGTAGGTAAATCCCCTGCAAACAAATGTGGATAAAGAAATGAATTAAAATAAAAATTTAAAAAATAAAAATGAACCAATATCAATTGGACAGAGGTCCCATAGCAGAGAATCTGGCTTCACGTCAGCAGAGAATCAGTCTCTTCATGCCATAGCAAAGAATCTGGCTTCATGTCAGCAGAGAATCAGTCTCTTCATGCCATAGCAGAGAATCTGGCTTCATGTCAGCGCAGAATCAGTCTTCATGTCATAGCAGAGAATCAGGCTTCACGTCACCCACCACTGGAACAGGCCACTGTCACACATTTAGGCCCCGGCACCCAGACAGAGGAGAGCGGTCCCGTAACAGAGAATCTGGCCTTATGTCAGCGCAGAATCTGTCTTCATGTCATAGCAGAGAATCAGGCTTCACGTCACCCACCACTGGAACAGGCCACTGTCACACATTTAGGCCCAGGCACCCAGGCAGAGGAGAGAGGTCCCATAACAGAGAATCTGGCCTTATGTCAGCGCAGAATCTGTCTTCATGTCAAAGCAGAGAATCAGGCTTCACGTCAGCCACCACTGGAACAGGCCACTGTCACACATTTAGGCCCAGGCACCCAGGCAGAGGAGAGCGGTCCCGTAACAGAGAATCTGGCCTTATGTCAGCGCAGAATCTGTCTTCATGTCATAGCAGAGAATCAGGCTTCACGTCACCCACCACTGGAACAGGCCACTGTCACACATTTAGGCCCAGGCACCCAGGCAGAGGAGAGTGGTCCCGTAACAGAGAATCTGGCCTTATGTCAGCGCAGAATCTGTATTCATGTCATAGCAGAGAATCAGGCTTCACGTCACCCACCACTGGAACAGGCCACTGTCACACATTTAGGCCCCGGCACCCAGACACAGGAGAGGTTCATTCAACTTTGGGTTGCCCCGCAATATAATGGTAAAATGAAATTAAAAATAGTATTGAATGAGGAAGTGCCCTGGAGTAGAATAATATATTGTTAAGAGGAGGTAGTTAATATCTAATCTGCACAAGGGATGGACAGGTCCTGTGGGATCCATGCCTGGTTCATTTTTATGAACGTCAGCTTGTCCACATTGGCTGTAGACAGGCGGCTGCGTTTGTCTGTAATGACGCCCCCTGCCGTGCTGAATACACGTTCAGACAAAACGCTGGCCGCCGGGCAGGCCAGCACCTCCAAGGCATAAAAGGCTAGCTCTGGCCACGTGGACAATTTGGAGACCCAGAAGTTGAATGGGGCCGAACCATCAGTCAGTACGTGGAGGGGTGTGCGCAGGTACTGTTCCACCATGTTAGTGAAATGTTGCCTCCTGCTAACACGTTCTGTATCAGGTGGTGGTGCACTTAGCTGTGGTGTGTTGACAAAACTTTTCCACATCTCTGCCATGCTAACCCTGCCCTCAGAGGAGCTGGGCGTGACACAGCTGCGTTGGCGACCTCTTGCTCCTCCTCTGCCTTCGCCTTGGGCTTCCACTGGTTCCCCTGTGACATTTGGGAATGCTCTCAGTAGCGCGTCTACCAACGTGCGCTTGTACTCGCGCATCTTCCTATCACGCTCCAGTGTAGGAAGTAAGGTGGGCACATTGTCTTTGTACCGGGGATCCAGCAGGGTGGCAACCCAGTAGTCCGCACACGTTAAAATGTGGGCAACTCTGCTGTCGTTGCGCAGGCACTGCAGCATGTAGACGCTCATGTGTGCCAGGCTGCCCAGAGGTAAGGACAAGCTGTCCTCTGTGGGAGGCGTATCGTCATCGTCCTGTGTTTCCCCCCAGCCACGCACCAGTGATGGGCCCGAGCTGCTTTGGGTGCCACCCCGCTGTGAACATGCTTCATCCTCATCCTCCCCCACCTCCTCCTCATCCTCGTCCTCCTCGTCCTCCAGTAGTGGGCCCTGTCTGGCCACATTTGTACCTGGCCTCTGGAGGTTGTTTCATCTTATAGAGACACTTCTGCGAGATCTATTTGGGGAAGGGGGGGGTGCAAAATTGCATTGCAGACTTTGATGTTACGGGGGACGATGAATGTACCAAACATTTATTTATTTTTTAGCAGCACAATTAACACAGATGATAGATGCTGATAATATATTGTCACTAGACATTAAGCCCGTTATAATAACGGGCGCTAGAACAGTAGTGTATAAACATTAGTAGAAACAGTCTATATTAAATAGTAAGATAATTTAACCACATTGTATTTCTTGTTTTATTTTCTTTTGTCAAAAATCTTTTGGAAAGAAGTCAAAAGTAAATTAATAATAAAAATAAAATGGAAACGTATATATCACGATACAGTAAGTATAGTTTGTAACAATCTGCAATATACCGTATTTTTCGCCCTATAAGACGCACCGGCCCATAAGACGCACCTAGGTTTTTGGGGAGGAAAATAAGAAAAAAAAATTTTTTGACCAAAAGGTGTGCTTTTGGTGGGTTTGGAACTAATGGTGGTCTGTGGATGACGGACACTGTTATGGGGGGGATCTGTGGATGACGGACACTGTTATGGGGGGGATCTGTGGATGACGGACACTGTTATGGGGGATCTGTGGATGACAGACACTGTTATGGGGGGATCTGTGGATGACGGACACTGTTATGGGGGGATCTGTGGATGACAGACACTGTTATGGGGGATCTGTGGATGATGGACACTGTTATGGGGGGATCTGTGGATGACAGACACTGTTATGGGGGGATCTGTGGATGACGGACACTGTTATGGGGGATCTGTGGATGACGGACACTTATGGGGGATCTGTGGATGATGGACACTTATGGGGGGATCTGTGGATGACAGACACTTATGGGGGGATCTGTGGATGATGGACACTTATAGGGGGATCTGTGGATGACGGACACTTATGGGGGGATCTGTGGATGACGGACACTTATGGGGGGATCTGTGGATGACGGACACTGTTATGGGGGGATCTGGGTATGACGGACACTTATGGGGGGATCTGTGGATGACGGACACTTATGGGGGATCTGTGGATGACGGACACTTATAGGGGGATCTGTGGATGACGGACACTTATGGGGGGATCTGTGGATGACGGACATCTCTGGGGGGATCTGTGGATGACGGACACTGTTATGGGGGGATCTGTGTATGACGGACACTTATGGGGGGATCTGTGGATGACGGACACTTATGGGGGATCTGTGGATGACGGACACTTATAGGGGGATCTGTGGATGACGGACACTTATGGGGGGATCTGTGGATGACGGACACTTATGGGGGGATCTGTGGATGATGGACACTGTTATGGGGGATCTGTGTATGACGGACACTTATGGGGGGATCTGTGGATGACGGACACTTATGGGGGGATCTGTGGATGACGGACACTTATGGGGGATCTGTGGATGACGAACACTGTTACAGGGGGGATCTGTGGCTGGCACTGTTACAGGGGGGGGGATCTGTGGATGGCACTGTTACAGGGGGGGGAATCTGTGGATGGCACTGTTACAGGGGGGGGGTCTGTGGATGGCACTGTTATATATGTGCCATCCACAGACCCCCCACCCAATAACAGTGCCATCCACAGAACCCCCCCAGCCCATAACAGTGCCATCCACAGACCCCCACCCCTTAACTGTGCCATCCACAGATTCCGTGTGCCCCCCCCCCACCGCCGCCGCCCCCCCAGTATACAAATATAAAATGTATTATTGAATTAAAAGTTATTAAACATGCCCCCCTCACTCCTAATAGTACCGTATATCGTAATTGCTTCTGTATAATGCCGGCAGGCGGGCCGGGCGGCCGGCGCGTCACTCACTGACGTCACTTGCCTGCGCTGCCTGCTTCATTCATAAAGGAGGCTGCGCAGGCACGTGACATCAGGGAGTTATGCTGCCGCCCGCCCGGCCTGCCTGCCGGCATTATACAGAAGCAATTAGGATATACGGTACTATTAGGAGTGAGGGGGGCATGTTTAATAACTTTTAATTCAGTAATACATTTTATATTAGAATACCGGAGCGGTGGGGCGGGGCCATACAGTGACCGCACCGCCCCACCGCTATTGCCGGCCCCCAGCTCCTCCTCCCAGTCCCTCCTCCGGCCCCCGCTCCGTACATCGCATCCAGCGATGTTAAACAGTCAGCATTCGCCCCATAAGACGCAGGGGCATTTTCCTCCCATTTTTGGGGAGGAAAAAGTGCGTCTTATGGGGCGAAAAATACGGTACAATACCTGAATCAGATATTCAGGAAAAAGGTATTTTTTAACCTCTTGAAATTTTTCTATAAAATTTCTTTATATACAACATTTCTTGTAAATATTCTATCTGAATTTGGCAACAGTTTGCCTTGTTCAGGACCATCTACAACCTTTACAACCACATCTGAAAAAGTTCTAACTCTAGATAATGCAACATGTTTGCAACATGTGGTTCTGGCAAGTAAATGCCAACTTTTAAATGCCAACTTTTTCTAAGGTTTGCCCCTGAGCTTTATTAACCCCTTAAGGACCGGGCTCATTTTCACCTTAAGGACCAGGCCATTTTTTGCAAATCTGACCAGTGTCACTTTAAGTGCTCATAACTTTAAAACACTTTGACTTACCTAGGCCGTTCTGAGATTGTTTTTTCGTCACATATTGTACTTCATGACACTGCTAAAATTGGGTCAAAAAAGTTAATTTTTTTGCATAAAAAAATACAATTTTTACCGTAAATTTTGAAAAATTAGCAAATTTCAAATTTTCAGTTTCTCTACCTCTGTAATACATAGTAATACCCCCAAAAATTGTGATGACTTTACATTCCCCATATGTCTACTTCATGCTTGAATTGTTTTGGGAATGATATTTTATTTTTTGGGGATGTTACAAGGCTTAGAAGTTTAGAAGCAAATTTTGAAATTTTCAGAAATCTTCAAAATCCCACTTTTTATGGACCAGTTCAGGTTTGAAGTCATATTGTGAGGCTTAGATAATAGAAACCTCCCAAAAATGACCCCATTCTAGAAACTACACCCCTCAAGGTATTCAAAACTGTTTTTTCAAACTTTGTTAACCCTTTAGGTGTTCCACAAGAGTTAATGGCAGATGGAGAAACAATTTTGAAATTTATATTTTTTGGAAAATTTTCCAATATAATCAATTTTTTCCAGGAGTAAAACAAGGGTTAACTGCCAAACAACACTCAAAATGGGTTGCCCTGATTCTGTAGTTTGCAAAAACACCCCATATGTGGTCGTAAACTACTGTTTGGCCGAACGGTAGCACATAGAAGGAGGGGAACACCATATGGGTTTTGGAAGGCAGATTTGGCAGGACTGGTTTTGTTTATACCATGTCCCATTTGAAGCCCCCTGTTGCACCCCTAGAATAGAAATTTCAAAAAAGTGACTCCATCTAAGAAAGTACACCCCTCAAGGTATTCAAAACTGGGTTTACAAACTTTGTTAACCCTTTAGGTGTTCCACAAGAGTTAATGGCAGATGGAGAAACAATTTTGAAATTTCTATTTTTTGGAAAATTTTCCAATATAATCAATTTTTTCCAGGAGTAAAACAAGGGTTAACTGCCAAACAACACTCAAAATGGGTTGCCCTGATTCTGTAGTTTGCAAAAACACCCCATATGTGGTCGTAAACTACTGTTTGGCCGAACGGTAGCACATAGAAGGAGGGGAACACCATATGGGTTTTGGAAGGCAGATTTGGTAGGACTGGTTTTGTTTATACCATGTCCCATTTGAAGCCCCCTGTTGCACCCCTAGAATAGAAATTTCAAAAAAGTGACTCCATCTAAGAAAGTACACCCCTCAAGGTATTCAAAACTGGGTTTACAAACTTTGTTAACCCTTTAGGTGTTCCACAAGAGTTAATGGCAGATGGAGAAACAATTTTGAAATTTATATTTTTTGGAAAACTTTCCAATATAATCAATTTTTTCCAGGAGTAAAACAAGGGTTAACTGCCAAACAACACTCAAAATGGGTTGCCCTGATTCTGTAGTTTGCAAAAACACCCCATATGTGGTCGTAAACTACTGTTTGGCCGAACGGTAGCACATAGAAGGAGGGGAACACCATATGGGTTTTGGAAGGCAGATTTGGTAGGACTGGTTTTGTTTATACCATGTCCCATTTGAAGCCCCCTGTTGCACCCCTAGAATAGAAATTTCAAAAAAGTGACTCCATCTAAGAAAGTACACCCCTCAAGGTATTCAAAACTGGGTTTACAAACTTTGTTAACCCTTTAGGTGTTCCACAAGAGTTAATGGCAGATGGAGAAACAATTTTGAAATTTATATTTTTTGGAAAATTTTCCAATATAATCAATTTTTTCCAGGAGTAAAACAAGGGTTAACTGCCAAACAACACTCAAAATGGGTTGCCCTGATTCTGTAGTTTGCAAAAACACCCCATATGTGGTCGTAAACTACTGTTTGGCCGAACGGTAGCACATAGAAGGAGGGGAACACCATATGGGTTTTGGAAGGCAGATTTGGTAGGACTGGTTTTGTTTATACCATGTCCCATTTGAAGCCCCCTGTTGCACCCCTAGAATAGAAATTTCAAAAAAGTGACTCCATCTAAGAAAGTACACCCCTCAAGGTATTCAAAACTGGGTTTACAAACTTTGTTAACCCTTTAGGTGTTCCACAAGAGTTAATGGCAGATGGAGAAACAATTTTGAAATTTATATTTTTTGGAAAATTTTCCAATATAATCAATTTTTTCCAGGAGTAAAACAAGGGTTAACTGCCAAACAACACTCAAAATGGGTTGCCCTGATTCTGTAGTTTTCATAAACACCCCATATGTGGTTGTAAACTACTGTTTGGCCGAACGGTAGCACATAGAAGGAGGGGAACACCATATGGGTTTTGGAAGGCAGATTTGGCAGGACTGGTTTTGTTTATACCATGTCCCATTTGAAGCCCCCTGTTGCACCCCTAGAATAGAAATTTCAAAAAAGTGACTCCATCTAAGAAAGTACACCCCTCAAGGTATTCAAAACTGGGTTTACAAACTTTGTTAACCCTTTAGGTGTTCCACAAGAGTTAATGGCAGATGGAGAAACAATTTTGAAATTTATATTTTTTGGAAAATTTTCCAATATAATCAATTTTTTCCAGGAGTAAAACAAGGGTTAACTGCCAAACAACACTCAAAATGGGTTGCCCTGATTCTGTAGTTTGCAAAAACACCCCATATGTGGTCGTAAACTACTGTTTGGCCGAACGGTAGCACATAGAAGGAGGGGAACACCATATGGGTTTTGGAAGGCAGATTTGGCAGGACTGGTTTTGTTTATACCATGTCCCATTTGAAGCCCCCTGTTGCACCCCTAGAATAGAAATTTCAAAAAAGTGACTCCATCTAAGAAAGTACACCCCTCAAGGTATTCAAAACTGGGTTTACAAACTTTGTTAACCCTTTAGGTGTTCCACAAGAGTTAATGGCAGATGGAGAAACAATTTTGAAATTTATATTTTTTGGAAAATTTTCCAATATAATCAATTTTTTCCAGGAGTAAAACAAGGGTTAACTTCCAAACAACACTCAAAATGGGTTGCCCTGATTCTGTAGTTTGCAAAAACACCCCATATGTGGTCGTAAACTACTGTTTGGCCGAACGGTAGCACATAGAAGGAGGGGAACACCATATGGGTTTTGGAAGGCAGATTTGGTAGGACTGGTTTTGTTTATACCATGTCCCATTTGAAGCCCCCTGTTGCACCCCTAGAATAGAAATTTCAAAAAAGTGACTCCATCTAAGAAAGTACACCCCTCAAGGTATTCAAAACTGGGTTTACAAACTTTGTTAACCCTTTAGGTGTTCCACAAGAGTTAATGGCAGATGGAGAAACAATTTTGAAATTTATATTTTTTGGAAAACTTTCCAATATAATCAATTTTTTCCAGGAGTAAAACAAGGGTTAACTGCCAAACAACACTCAAAATGGGTTGCCCTGATTCTGTAGTTTGCAAAAACACCCCATATGTGGTCGTAAACTACTGTTTGGCCGAACGGTAGCACATAGAAGGAGGGGAACACCATATGGGTTTTGGAAGGCAGATTTGGTAGGACTGGTTTTGTTTATACCATGTCCCATTTGAAGCCCCCTGTTGCACCCCTAGAATAGAAATTTCAAAAAAGTGACTCCATCTAAGAAAGTACACCCCTCAAGGTATTCAAAACTGGGTTTACAAACTTTGTTAACCCTTTAGGTGTTCCACAAGAGTTAATGGCAGATGGAGAAACAATTTTGAAATTTATATTTTTTGGAAAATTTTCCAATATAATCAATTTTTTCCAGGAGTAAAACAAGGGTTAACTGCCAAACAACACTCAAAATGGGTTGCCCTGATTCTGTAGTTTGCAAAAACACCCCATATGTGGTCGTAAACTACTGTTTGGCCGAACGGTAGCACATAGAAGGAGGGGAACACCATATGGGTTTTGGAAGGCAGATTTGGTAGGACTGGTTTTGTTTATACCATGTCCCATTTGAAGCCCCCTGTTGCACCCCTAGAATAGAAATTTCAAAAAAGTGACTCCATCTAAGAAAGTACACCCCTCAAGGTATTCAAAACTGGGTTTACAAACTTTGTTAACCCTTTAGGTGTTCCACAAGAGTTAATGGCAGATGGAGAAACAATTTTGAAATTTATATTTTTTGGAAAATTTTCCAATATAATCAATTTTTTCCAGGAGTAAAACAAGGGTTAACTGCCAAACAACACTCAAAATGGGTTGCCCTGATTCTGTAGTTTTCATAAACACCCCATATGTGGTTGTAAACTACTGTTTGGCCGAACGGTAGCACATAGAAGGAGGGGAACACCATATGGGTTTTGGAAGGCAGATTTGGCAGGACTGGTTTTGTTTATACCATGTCCCATTTGAAGCCCCCTGTTGCACCCCTAGAATAGAAATTTCAAAAAAGTGACTCCATCTAAGAAAGTACACCCCTCAAGGTATTCAAAACTGGGTTTACAAACTTTGTTAACCCTTTAGGTGTTCCACAAGAGTTAATGGCAGATGGAGAAACAATTTTGAAATTTATATTTTTTGGAAAATTTTCCAATATAATCAATTTTTTCCAGGAGTAAAACAAGGGTTAAATGCCAAACAACACTCAAAATGGGTTGCCCTGATTCTGTAGTTTGCAAAAACACCCCATATGTGGTCGTAAACTACTATTTGGCTAAACGGCAGGACATAGAAGAAGGGGAACGTCATTTTTGGAAGGCAGATTTTGCTGGACTGGTTTATTGACACCATGTACCCTTTCAAGCCCCCTGATGCACCCCTAGAGTAGAAACTCTATAAAAGTGACCCCATCTAGGAAACTACGGGATAAGGTGGTTGTTGTTTTGGGACTATTTTTGGGGTAAATTTGATTTTTGGTTGCTCTATATTACTCTTTTTTGAGGCAATGTAACAAAAAAATGTAATTCTAAAATTGTTTCTACATTCACTATTTGGTTTTGTGGAACACCTAAAGGGTTAACATAGTTTGTAAAGTAACTTTTGAATACCTTGAGGGGTGTAGTTTCTTAGATGGGGTCACTTTTTTGGAGTTTCTAGTCTAGGCTACGTCAGGGGGGGCTTCTAATGGGACATGGTGTCAAAAAAAAAACTGTCCATCAAAATCTGCCTTCCAGAAACCATATGGAGTTCCCTTCGTTCTATGCCCTGCCGTGCGGCTATATAACCATTTACGACCACATATGGGGTGTTTCTGCAAACTACAGAATCGGGGCAATAAATATTTAGTTTTGTTTGGCTGTTAACCCTTGCTTTATTACCGGCAAAATGGATTCAAATTGAAATTTTGCCCAAAAATTGGTGTTTTGGCACAGTTTTTATTTTATATTTTTAACACCGTTCATCCGAGGCGTTTGGTCAAAAGTTATTTTTATAGCGACGACTTTTACGCACGCGACGATGCCCAATATGTATGGCTCTCAGACTTTGGAGACACTAAGCAGGCATCCTAAAACTGCGGCCCTCCAGATATTGTAAAACTACAATTCCCACCATGCCCTGCTGATGGCTGTAGGTTGTCTGGGCATGCTGGGAGTTATAGTTTTACAACATCTGGAGGGCCGCAGTTTGAGGATGCCTGCTCTAAAACTAATATTTTTTGGGGAAAGAAAAATTGTTTCCGTGTCTCCAAAGTCTGAGAGCCATAGTGTTTTATGTTCTCTAGTGGACTGTTGAGGATTATAAAAATTTAGTACTCCATGGAAGTGTGATACTCCCTGAAGCAACCGTCAATGCAGAGGCCCGGATGATCGGGGCAAGTGTCACATTGAGTAGTGGTGTCCTTCCGTATCCCCCTCCTGCGACACACTCTGCACTTTTTTTGGGTTCGTCCCTTCTTTCCAGTATGGGGGACCACACCTGGAAAGTGTTGGCCAGGGACGATCCGGGCGCCTCCAATTCCCGAGGTACTCCGGCCTGCTCTTTCCCGGTCCGAAAAGATCAGGTCTTTGAGGACTGCCTCATAGAACTGGAGGAATGTCCCTGTGCTGCCAGCGCTTCGGGATAGTACAAAAGAGTTGTACATGGCAACCTGTACCAAGTAGACCGCAACTTTTTTGTACCATGCCCGGGTTTTGCGCATGGCGTTATATGGCGTGAGGACTTGATCAGAGAGATCAACTCCTCCCATATACCGATTGTAGTCGACGATACAATCGGGCTTGAGGACCGTTGCCGCGGTACCTCGCACAGGGACAGGGGTGGTGCCGTTACCGTGGATTGTGGACAGCATAAGGACATCCCTCTTGTCCTTATACCTGACCAGCAACAGGTTTCCACTGGTAAGGGCACGGGTCTCACCCCTGGGGATAGGTACCTGGAGGGGGTAGGCAGGGAGGCCGCGTTGATTTTTCCGCACGGTCCCACAAGCGAACGTGGATCTGGCGGCAAGGGACCTGAACAAGGGAATGCTGGTATAAAAGTTATCCACGTACAAGTGGTAACCATTATCCAGCAGTGGGTACATAAGGTCCCACACGAGTTTCCCGCTAACACCCAGAGTGGGGGGACATTCTGGGGGTTGAATACGGGAATCTCGCCCCTCGTACACACGAAATTTGTAAGTGTACCCTGAGGCACTCTCACAAATTTTGTATAGCTTCACGCCATACCTCGCCCGCTTTGTGGGAATGTATTGGCGGAAACTGAGTCTCCCCTTGAACGCAACGAGAGACTCATCAACCGCGACCTCCCTTCCAGGTACGTAGGCCTCCATGAATTTGGCCCCAAAGTGATCGATGACCGGCCGTATCTTATACAGCCGGTCATAGGCAGGATCACCTCGGGGTGGACATGCTGCATTATCGGAATAATGCAGACATTTCCGGATGGCCTCAAACCGTGTACGTGTCATGACCATACTGTACAGTGGGGTCTGGTATAGGACGTCCCCACTCCAGTATTGCCTGACACTGGGTTTTTGGACTAGACCCATATGCAGCACGAGGCCCCAAAATGTCCTCATCTCGGCTGCACTGACCGGCGTCCAGCCACCGGGTCTAGCCAAAACTGAGCCTGGGTTTTGAGCGACGAACTGTTGGGCGTACAGATTCGTCTGCTCCACCATCAAATTCACCAGTGGGTTACTGAAAAAAAAACTAAAATAGTCTATTTCAGTAAACCCCACTGTGGGAATCTGGATTCCAGGATTGCCAGCAAAATCCGGAATCTCAGGCTCAAAGTCCACTGGGGGACACCAGCTAAGTTCATCGGCAGGGGGCTCCGGTGGACTTATTTGGTGGGCCGGGAAACCAGTACGAACCCCAGGGCGGCTCGTACTAGTGTGGGCCACAGGATGGGGGGGGACAAGTGGCAGGGGGGGTCTGGGTTAGGGTTAGATGGATAGATGGAAGTTTGGAATAAAAGTTTTTTTTTTTTTTTTTTTCCTAACTAACTTTTCCCTTCTTTCCCTGCCTAACGGTGCCTCTCCCTCACTGACCCTAACCTACCTGGGTGGCGATGGGTGCAGGAGGGTGATGGATGGCGATTAGGGGGACACAGGAGCTCGTTCTGGACGGTGCTGCACGGTCAGGGTGCTGGACAGGAAGAGGAGGGGAGAGAGGAGCGCAGGAAGTTTGAATCTCGCGCCTCTCTCCCCTGCACCAATCAGCACCCTGGACAGCGGCGTTCAGCACCAGGGCCAGCACCGCCTCTCCAAATCCTCGGACTGCGATAGGTGGTGTAAAATTACGCCACCGATCGCAGTCTTTTTCCGGTTCATCGGGTCACAGGACACCCGAATGGACCGGAAACGCAGAAAACCGCAGGTCTGAATTGACCTGCGGTTTTCTGCGATCGCCGATACGGGGGGGTCAAATGACCCCCCCCTGCGTTGTTACGGGATGCCGGCTGAATGATTTCAGCCGGCGTCCCGTTCCGATTAACCCCTGCGGCGCCGGAATTCCGAATTTAAGTCAGGACGTACCTGTACGCCCTTGGTCCTTAAGGACTCGGGAAATAGGGCGTACCGGTACGCCCTGCGTCCTTAAGGGGTTAATTGTCATGGCAAAGGCTAATGCAACTGGAAATTGTCGTCTTCTTAAGGTAAATGGCAAATTAGTGGAGGATGGATCTAAATACATAGAATAAAGACCATGTCCCCTTCCGCTGAACCTGTTATTACTTGAGCAATAATAAGGTTTCTTTTCAAGTCTTTAACAAAGAGGCGGGTTCCATTGCACAATCCTCTTTTAGTGTTTATATTTCTGAGGAGCATAATTATTGCTCCCTTTTTAAGGTTCAGTTTATGCCTCGGCATTCCTGTTGGAGTTAACTCATTAAGAAACTCAATAGGATGGTTCTTCATATCTTCCTCAGTTGAGTCATCAATTGAGTTTGAGCTAAGGAATGTCACAGTATCTCCTTCCAAAATGTTTAGCACCTCTTCATTTATGCTATCAACATCAGAGTTCTTTGGGCAAAGAATACATTTTTTGTTATCTTCAAGACATCAGCAACTAAAATTCTTTCTCCAAAAAAGTTGTTGACAATATTTCCTGTACATAAAATTTTTGAAGGGATTTCAATTATGTCAAACCATCAATGTGTGGTGTATCACCATTGCCAACTTGGATCAACCAATTGCTGAATTCAGTATCAACTGAACGGATATTGTTTGTAAGTAGAGTTGAGCGAACACCTGGATGTTCGGGTTCGAGAAGTTCGGCCGAACTTCCCGTAAATGTTCGGGTTCGGGATCCGAACCCGAACCGAACTTCGTCCCGAACCCCATTGAAGTCAATGGGGACCCGAACTTTTGGGCACTAAAAAGGCTGTAAAACAGCCCAGGAAAGAGCTAGAGGGCTGCAAAAGGCAGCAACATGTAGGTAAATCCCCTGCAAACAAATGTGGATAAAGAAATGAATTAAAATTAAAATTAAAAAAATAAAAATGAACCAATATCAATTGGACAGAGGTCCCATAGCAGAGAATCTGGCTTCACGTCAGCAGAGAATCAGTCTCTTCATGCCATAGCAAAGAATCTGGCTTCATGTCAGCAGAGAATCAGTCTCTTCATGCCATAGCAGAGAATCTGGCTTCATGTCAGCGCAGAATCAGTCTTCATGTCATAGCAGAGAATCAGGCTTCACGTCACCCACCACTGGAACAGGCCACTGTCACACATTTAGGCCCCGGCACCCAGACAGAGGAGAGCGGTCCCGTAACAGAGAATCTGGCCTTATGTCAGCGCAGAATCTGTCTTCATGTCATAGCAGAGAATCAGGCTTCACGTCACCCACCACTGGAACAGGCCACTGTCACACATTTAGGCCCAGGCACCCAGGCAGAGGAGAGAGGTCCCGTAACAGAGAATCTGGCCTTATGTCAGCATAGAATCTGTCTTCATGTCATAGCAGAGAATCAGGCTTCACGTCAGCCACCACTGGAACAGGCCACTGTCACACATTTAGGCCCAGGCACCCAGGCAGAGGAGAGCGGTCCCGTAACAGAGAATCTGGCCTTATGTCAGCGCAGAATCTGTCTTCATGTCATAGCAGAGAATCAGGCTTCACGACACCCACCACTGGAACAGGCCACTGTCACACATTTAGGCCCAGGCACCCAGGCAGAGGAGAGAGGTCCCGTAACAGAGAATCTGGCCTTATGTCAGCGCAGAATCTGTCTTCATGTCATAGCAGAGAATCAGGCTTCACGTCAGCCACCACTGGAACAGGCCACTGTCACACATTTAGGCCCAGGCACCCAGACAGAGGAGAGCGGTCCCGTAACAGAGAATCTGGCCTTATGTCAGCGCAGAATCTGTCTTCATGTCATAGCAGAGAATCAGGCTTCACGTCACCCACCACTGGAACAGGCCACTGTCACACATTTAGGCCCAGGCACCCAGGCAGAGGAGAGAGGTCCCGTAACAGAGAATCTGGCCTTATGTCAGCGCAGAATCTGTATTCATGTCATAGCAGAGAATCAGGCTTCACGTCACCCACCACTGGAACAGGCCACTGTCACACATTTAGGCCCCGACACCCAGACACAGGAGAGGTTCATTCAACTTTGGGTTGCCCCGCAATATAATGGTAAAATGAAATTAAAAATAGTATTGAATGAGTAAGTGCCCTGGAGTAGAATAATATATTGTTAAGAGGAGGTAGTTAATATCTAATCTGCACAAGGGATGGACAGGTCCTGTGGGATCCATGCCTGGTTCATTTTTATGAACGTCAGCTTGTCCACATTGGCTGTAGACAGGCAGCTGCGTTTGTCTGTAATGACGCCCCCTGCCGTGCTGAATACACGTTCAGACAAAACGCTGGCCACCGGGCAGGCCAGCACCTCCAAGGCATAAAAGGCTAGTTCTGGCCACGTGGACAATTTGGAGACCCAGAAGTTGAATGGGGCCGAACCATCAGTCAGTATGTGGAGGGGTGTGCGCAGGTACTGTTCCACCATGTTAGTGAAATGTTGCCTCCTGCTAACACGTTCCGTATCAGGTGGTGGTGCACTTAGCTGTGGTGTGTTGACAAAACTTTTCCACATCTCTGCCATGCTAACCCTGCCCTCAGAGGAGCTGGGCGTGACACAGCTGCGTTGGCGACCTCTTGCTCCTCCTCTGCCTTCGCCTTGGGCTTCCACTGGTTCCCCTGTGACATTTGGGAATGCTCTCAGTAGCGCGTCTACCAACGTGCGCTTGTACTCGCGCATCTTCCTATCACGCTCCAGTGTAGGAAGTAAGGTGTGCACATTGTCTTTGTACCGGGGATCCAGCAGGGTGGCAACCCAGTAGTCCGCACACGTTAAAATGTGGGCAACTCTGCTGTCGTTGCGCAGGCACTGCAGCATGTAGACGCTCATGTGTGCCAGGCTGCCCAGAGGTAAGGACAAGCTGTCCTCTGTGGGAGGCGTATCGTCATCGTCCTGTGTTTCCCCCCAGCCACGCACCAGTGATGGGCCCGAGCTGCTTTGGGTGCCACCCCGCTGTGAACATGCTTCATCCTAATCCTCCTCCACCTCCTCCTCATCCTCGTCCTCCTCGTCCTCCAGTAGTGGGCCCTGTCTGGCCACATTTGTACCTGGCCTCTGGTGTTGCAAAAAACCTCCCTCTGAGTCACTTCGAAGAGGCTGGCCTGAAAGTGCTAAAAATGACCCCTCTTCCTCCTCTTCCTCCTGGGCCACCTCCTCTTCCATCATCGCCCTAAGTGTTTTCTCAAGGAGACATAGAAGTGGTATTGTAACGCTGATAACGGCGTCATCGCCACTGGCCATGTTGGTGGAGTACTCGAAACAGCGCAACAGGGCACACAGGTCTCGCATGGAGGCCCAGTCATTGGTAATTAAGTGGGTCTGATCCGCAGTGCGACTGACCCGTGCATGCTGCAGCTGAAACTCCACTATGGCCTGCTGCTGCTCGCACAGTCTGTCCAGCATATGCAAGGTGGAGTTCCACCTGGTGGGCACGTCGCATATGAGGCGGTGAGCGGGAAGGCCGAAGTTACGCTGTAGCGCAGACAGGCGAGCAGCGGCAGGGTGTGAACGCCGGAAGCGCGAACAGACGGCCCGCACTTTATGCAGCAGCTCTGACATGTCGGGGTAGTTGCGAATGAACTTCTGCACCACCAAATTCAGCACATGCGCCAGGCAAGGGATGTGCGTCAAACCGGCTAGTCCCAGAGCTGCAACGAGATTTCGCCCATTATCGCACACCACCAGGCCGGGCTTGAGGCTCACCGGCAGCAACCACTCGTCGGTCTGTTGTTCTATACCCCGCCACAACTCCTGTGCGGTGTGGGGCCTGTCCCCCAAACATATGAGTTTCAGAATGGCCTGCTGACGTTTACCCAGTGCTGTGCTAAAGTTGGTGGTGAAGGTGTGTGGCTGACTGGATGAGCAGGTGGAAGAAGACGAGGAGGAAGCTGAGTAGGAGGAGGAGGAGACAGGAGGCAAAGAATGTTGCCCTGCGATCCTTGGCGGCGGAAGGACGTGCGCCAAATAGCTCTCCGCCTGGGGCCCAGCCGCCACTACATTTACCCAGTGTGCAGTTAGGGAGATATAGCGTCCCTGGCCGTGCTTACTGGTCCACGTATCTGTGGCTAGGTGGACCTTGCCACAGATGGCGTTGCGCAGTGCACACTTGATTTTATCGGACACTTGTTTGTGCAGGGAAGGCACGGCTCTCTTGGAGAAATAGTGGCGGCTGGGAACAACATACTGTGGGACAGCAAGTGACATGAGCTGTTTGAAGCTGTGTGTGTCCACCAGCCTAAATGACAGCATTTCATAGGCCAGTAGTTTAGAAATGCTGGCATTCAGGGCCAGGGATCGAGGGTGGCTAGGTGAGAATTTACGCTTTCTCTCAAATGTTTGTGAGATGGAGAGCTGAACGCTGCCGTGTGACATGGTTGAGATGCTTGGTGACGCAGGTGGTGGTGTTGGTGGTACATCACATGTTTGCTGGGCGGCAGGTGCCAACGTTCCTCCAGAGGCGGAGGAAGAGGCCGAGGCGGCGGCAGCAGCAGCAGAAGAGGCCGAGGCGGCAGCAGCGGAAGAGGTAGCAGGAGGAGCCTGAGTGACTTCCTTGTTTTTAAGGTGTTTACTCCACTGCAGTTCATGCTTTGCATGCAGGTGCCTGGTCATGCAGGTTGTGCTAAGGTTCAGAACGTTAATGCCTCGCTTCAGGCTCTGATGGCACAGCGTGCAAACCACTCGGGTCTTGTCGTCAGCACATTGTTTGAAGAAGTGCCATGCCAGGGAACTCCTTGAAGCTGCCTTTGGGGTGCTCGGTCCCAGATGGCGGCGGTCAGTAGCAGGCGGAGTCTCTTGGCGGCGGGTGTTCTGATTTTGCCCACTGCTCCCTCTTTTGCTACGCTGTTGGCTCGGTCTCACCACTGCCTCTTCCTCTGAACTGTGAAAGTCAGTGGCACGACCTTCATTCCATCTGGGGTCTAGGACCTCATCGTCCCCTGCATCGTCTTCCACCCAGTCTTGATCCCTGACCTCCTGTTCAGTCTGCACACTGCAGAAAGACGCAGCAGTTGGCACCTGTGTTTCGTCATCATCAGAGACGTGCTGAGGTGGTATTCCCATGTCCTCATCATCAGGAAAAATAAGTGCTTGTGCGTTAGTGCATTCTATCTCTTCCACCCCTGGGGAAGGGCTAGGTGGATGCCCTTGGGAAACCCTGGCAGCAGAGTCTTCAAACAGCATAAGAGACTGCTGCATAACTTGAGGCTCAGACAGTTTCCCTGATATGCATGGGGGTGAAGTGACAGACCGATGGGCTTGGTTTTCATGCGCCATCTGTGCGCTTTCTGCAGAAGACTGGGTGGGAGATAATGTGAACGTCCTGGATCCACTGTCGGCCACCCAATTGACTAATGCCTGTACCTGCTCAGGCCTTACCATCCTTAGAACGGCATTGGGCCCCACCAAATATCCCTGTAAATTCTGCTGGCTACTGGGACCTGAGGTAGTTGGTTCACTAGGACGTGTGGCTGTGGCAGAACGGCCACGTCCTCTCCCAGCACCAGAGGGTCCACTAACACCACCACGACCATGTCCACGTCCGCGTCCCTTATTAGATGTTTTCCTCATTGTTCCCGTTCACCACAATTTTGAGAATGGCAAATTTGGGAATGCTTTTTCAACCCAGAACAAAAAGTCTGCTTTTACGGTCACTACAAATAACTTGACCAGCTAAAACTGTGCAGATTTGGTTGAATAGAGATGTGAGACCTGTTTTTTTTTGCGCTGTGTGACAGTTATAGGTTTAATCACAGAATGACACTTCTATCAGCACGCTAGCGTGTGTCTTAGGTTTTTCTGAATGACACTATCAATACCTTCAATGTAAGATTTTCTTTTTGGGATAGATTTCAAGTAGGCCTCAAATACCACAAACTAGTTATTTTCAGAATGGCAAATTTGGGAATGCTTTTTCAACCCAGAACAAAAAGTCTGCTTTTACGGTCACTACAAATAACTTGACCAGCTAAAACTGTGCAGATTTGGTTGAATAGAGATGTGAGACCTGGTTTTTTTTTGCGCTGTGTGACAGTTATAGGTTTAATCACAGAATGACACTTCTATCAGCACGCTAGCGTGTGTCTTAGGTTTTTCTGAATGACACTATCAATACCTTCAATGTAAGATTTTCTTTTTGGGATAGATTTCAAGTAGGCCTCAATTACCACAAACTAGTTATTTTGAGAATGGCAAATTTGGGAATGCTTTTTCAACCCAGAACAAAAAGTCTGCTTTTACGGTCACTACAAATAACTTGACCAGCTAAAACTGTGCAGATTTGGTTGAATAGAGATGTGAGACCTGTTTTTTTTTTGCGCTGTGTGACAGTTATAGGTTTAATCACAGAATGACACTTCTATCAGCACGCTAGCGTGTGTTTTAGGTTTTTCTGAATGACACTATCAATACCTTCAATGTAAGATTTTCTTTTTGGGATAGATTTCAAGTAGGCCTCAAATACCACAAACTAGTTATTTTGAGAATGGCAAATTTGGGAATGCTTTCTCAACCCAGAACAAAAAGTCTGCTTTTACGGTCACTACAAATAACTTGACCAGCTAAAACTGTGCAGATTTGGTTGAATAGAGATGTGAGACCTGTTTTTTTTTTGCTCTGTGTGACAGTTATAGGTTTAATCACAGAATGACACTTCTATCAGCACGCTAGCGTGTGTCTTAGGTTTTTCTGAATGACACTATCAATACCTTCAATGTAAGATTTTCTTTTTGGGATAGATTTCAAGTAGGCCTCAAATACCACAAACTAGTTATTTTCAGAATGGCAAATTTGGGAATGCTTTTTCAACCCAGAACAAAAAGTCTGCTTTTACGGTCACTACAAATAACTTGACCAGCTAAAACTGTGCAGATTTGGTTGAATAGAGATGTGAGACCTGGTTTTTTTTGCGCTCTGTGACAGTTATAGGTTTAATCACAGAATGACACTTCTATCAGCACGCTAGCGTGTGTCTTAGGTTTTTCTGAATGACACTATCAATACCTTCAATGTAAGATTTTCTTTTTGGGATAGATTTCAAGTAGGCCTCAAATACCACAAACTAGTTATTTTCAGAATGGCAAATTTGGGAATGCTTTTTCAACCCAGAACAAAAAGTCTGCTTTTACGGTCACTTCAAATAACTTGACCAGCTAAAACTGTGCAGATTTGGTTGAATAGAGATGTGAGACCTGTTTTTTTTTTGCGCTGTGTGACAGTTATAGGTTTAGTCACAGAATGACACTTCTATCAGCACGCTAGCGTGTGTCTTAGGTTTTTCTGAATGACACTATCAATACCTTCAATGTAAGATTTTCTTTTTGGGATAGATTTCAAGTAGGCCTCAAATACCACAAACTAGTTATTTTCAGAATGGCAAATTTGGGAATGCTTTTTCAACCCAGAACAAAAAGTCTGCTTTTACGGTCACTACAAATAACTTGACCAGCTAAAACTGTGCAGATTTGGTTGAATAGAGATGTGAGACCTGTTTTTTTTTGCGCTGTGGGACAGTTATAGGTTTAATCACAGAATGACACTTCTATCAGCACGCTAGCGTGTGTCTTAGGTTTTTCTGAATGACACTATCAATACCTTCAATGTAAGATTTTCTTTTTGGGATAGATTTCAAGTAGGCCTCAAATACCACAAACTAGTTATTTTGAGAATGGCAAATTTGGGAATGCTTTTTCAACCCAGAACAAAAAGTCTGCTTTTACGGTCACTACAAATAACTTGACCAGCTAAAACTGTGCAGATTTGGTTGAATAGAGATGTGAGACCTGTTTTTTTTTTGCGCTGTGGGACAGTTATAGATTTAATCACAGAATGACACTTCTATCAGCACGCTAGCGTGTGTCTTAGGTTTTTCTGAATGACACTATCAATACCTTCAATGTAAGATTTTCTTTTTGGGATAGATTTCAAGTAGGCCTCAAATACCACAAACTAGTTATTTTGAGAATGGCAAATTTGGGAATGCTTTCTCAACCCAGAACAAAAAGTCTGCTTTTACGGTCACTACAAATAACTTGACCAGCTAAAACTGTGCAGATTTGGTTGAATAGAGATGTGAGACCTGTTTTTTTTTTGCGCTGTGTGACAGTTATAGGTTTAGTCACAGAATGACACTTCTATCAGCACGCTAGCGTGTGTCTTAGGTTTTTCTGAATGACACTATCAATACCTTCAATGTAAGATTTTCTTTTTGGGATAGATTTCAAGTAGGCCTCAAATACCACAAACTAGTTATTTTCAGAATGGCAAATTTGGGAATGCTTTTTCAACCCAGAACAAAAAGTCTGCTTTTACGGTCACTACAAATAACTTGACCAGCTAAAACTGTGCAGATTTGGTTGAATAGGGATGTGAGTCCTGTTTTTTTTTGCGCTGTGTGACAGTTATAGGTTTAATCACAGAATGACACTTCTATCAGCACGCTAGCGTGTGTCTTAGGTTTTTCTGAATGACACTATCAATACCTTCAATGTAAGATTTTCTTTTTGGGATAGATTTCAAGTAGGCCTCAAATACCACAAACTAGTTATTTTCAGAATGGCAAATTTGGGAATGCTTTTTCAACCCAGAACAAAAAGTCTGCTTTTACGGTCACTACAAATAACTTGACCAGCTAAAACTGTGCAGATTTGGTTGAATAGAGATGTGAGACCTGTTTTTTTTTGCGCTGTGTGACAGTTATAGGTTTAATCACAGAATGACACTTCTATCAGCACGCTAGCGTGTGTCTTAGGTTTTTCTGAATGACACTATCAATACCTTCAATGTAAGATTTTCTTTTTGGGATAGATTTCAAGTAGGCCTCAAATACCACAAACTAGTTATTTTCAGAATGGCAAATTTGGGAATGCTTTTTCAACCCAGAACAAAAAGTCTGCTTTTACGGTCACTACAAATAACTTGACCAGCTAAAACTGTGCAGATTTGGTTGAATAGAGATGTGAGACCTGGTTTTTTTTTGCGCTGTGTGATAGTTATAGGTTTAATCACAGAATGACACTTCTATCAGCACGCTAGCGTGTGTCTTAGGTTTTTCTGAATGACACTATCAATACCTTTAATGTAAGATTTTCTTTTTGGGATAGATTTCAAGTAGGCCTCAAATACCACAAACTAGTTATTTTGAGAATGGCAAATTTGGGAATGCTTTTTCAACCCAGAACAAAAAGTCTGCTTTTACGGTCACTACAAATAACTTGACCAGCTAAAAATGTGCAGATTTGGTTGAATAGAAATGTCAGGTCTATTTTTTAGGCGCTGGGTGACAGGCTCAACTTGCCCCTGATGTAATATATGGCCAAAAAATAACCACACTGTTGATGGTTAAATGCACTTGGGTGACACAGGCTCTGCCTGCAGCTGATGTAGTATATGGCCAAAAAATAATCAGACTGTTGATGGTTAAATGCACTTGGGTGACACAGGCTCAGCCTGCAGCTGATGTAGTATATGGCCAAAAAATAACTAGACTGTTGATGGTTAAATGCACTTCAGTGACACAGGCTCAGCCTGCAGCTGATGTAGGATATAGCACAAAATAACCACACTATCGATGGTTAAATACACTTGGTGATAGCTCGTGCTGGCGCACCACAAGTCACACAATGGCCGCCGATCACCCCAGAAAAAAAGTGATCTAAAAACGCTCTGGGCAGCCTCAAAAAAGTGAGCAAGTCAATAATAGCACTTCAATGATCCACAGCTGCAGATCGATCACAGAATGAAGTCTTTTGGAGGAGTTAATCTGCCTAATCTCGCCCTAACGTCGCAGCTGCAACCTCTCCCTATACTGATCATAGCAGAGTGACGTGCGGCGCTACGGGACTCCAGCCTAAATAGAGGCTGGGTCACATGGTGCACTGGCCAATCACAGCCATGCCAATAGTAGGCATGGCTGTGATGGCCTCTTGGGCCAAGTTGTATGACGCTTGTTGATTGGCTGCTTTGCAGCCTTTCAAAAAGCGCCAAGAAAGCGCCGAACACCGAACCCGAACCCGGACTTTTACGAAAATGTTCGGGTTAGGGTCCGTGTCACGGACACCCCAAAATTCAGTACGAACCCGAACTATACAGTTCGGGTTCGCTCATCCCTATTTGTAAGGTTAAGTATTTGGAAGTTTTGCCACAGTTTATTATACTTTATACATGCTTCAACAATTTTTGTCCGGTCACCATGAGGAACCACTGGAAGTGTTTGCCGAAAATCTCCACCAAGTGTGCTGAGAAGGGTTTTGTAAAGATACATTTTACCACTACCTCCTGGACCATCCAAGAAAAAACAACAGTTGCAAAGGTTGTAATTTTTGCTTGCAGACAATATTTTTTCTGAAGCTCATTTTTGTTCTCTGTTTAATGTTTTCTCCATTTCTTCAGCTCTATATTTTTGTAATTCCTTATCATACATATTCCAAAGTTGATCAGTATTTGGCATTGTGGAAGGCTATCCAAAATCTTCACAGTTTTTGCCATGTAGTACCAGAATGTTGGCTATTTCTTTAAGTGCGATCTTACGACAAATTGTACAATCCTCATTGTGTTGTTTATGTTTGTGAACTAAATCTTCAATGAGATATTGCTCATATTTTAGAAAAAGTGCATTCATATTTTGTGAATGCAAATAATTCTCTAAGTTGTTTAGGCATTGTAAAGTGGACAGAATCTTCCAGAGTGTTCTCCCACACATCGTCATCATTAAGTCCTTTTGCTTTTGCAGCCTCTTGGAAAGTGGGATCGACATTACCATGTACTGTCCTCAGATCTTCAAAGGATACTGCACCAGCCACATGCAGCAATAGTAGACGCAGACAGTAACGCTCTGCATCTGATATTAAGTTGACAGAATACATTTGTCCAATAATTTTTTCTGCACCACGTTGACGCAATTTCCAACAACAATTTTGAGAGTCAAACACATAATGCAAAGGAATGTCAGAATATAATATATTCTTTGCTTTCTCTTTTTATTGATTCAATTTGAACCAAGCTGTAAATTGAGTATCACAGTTTAAAGCTCTCTGTACCGCTGTGGTAATGTCATTTGGATTGAAAAAAACTGATTGTTTTTCAGGCAGATGCACTGCTAATCTAGGGATGGTATGGGATTGATAATGCATTTCAAACCCATGCAAAAGCCATGCTGCTTCTGGAGCACTGACATACCTAGAATTAATAAAGGTCTTTATTTCATCATGATTCAAAGTACCTTGTTCTTGAATAACAACATTTGCACAATCATGACCTTTGTACATATATTTAAAAAGGTATTTGACACTTTTTACTGATGCACAAACTTCCACATTAATGTGGCAATTGTACTTCAACGCTAAGTAAGGATTATATGGTACAACCCAAGAATTATCAATATTCTTTCCGTTAAGAATTATAGTTTGGCCTGTATTTCTTCTCTTGTACTTTGGATAGCCATTGCTATTAGCAATAGTTTTTTGTTGGAATTCCTTTGGAAAATCTTTACAGCATTTGTCATTTGTCATACATGGAGAAATAGGATTGAGTGCTCCGCATGGTCCATGAATCATATGCTTTGTTACAATTGCATGTAAGCGAGGAGTGATTTCTATGTTAGGGATTTCAGCAGAGACAATTTTATCTATCAGTAAAAAAATCGTAATATGAGCGAGCACTCACTCTGTGGCATTAATTAATATTTATTTAATGATAATAATATCTATCAATAATTCATATAATAAAATATTACATATAAAATTCATAATCACATAAAATATATTAAAAATTCCTAGGATTTGGTCAGGCGACCATAAAGGTATATAAGACCACAATAACAATGGATAACTGTAACAATGAACAATAAATAGCAATTGTAGCAATCGATAGTAGCAACAGTAAATGTTGGATTACAGATTCTTAAAATTCCAGCACAGGATCTTCTCAATGACTCTTTTGAGAATGAATGGAATACCCTTCTGCTTTCCCAATCTATTGTCTTAATGAATTTAATTGTCAAAAGGAGAACCGAAATGTTAGAGGAATTAAATAAGAAAATAGAAAAATTGAAGGAACAACTAGATAAAATTCCAAAAAATGATGAATACACAATGTGGCAGGAGAGAATCTGTAAAGGGCTAGACAAAACAGAGTCAGACATTATAAATAAAAAAAACTAAGAAATACACAGACACTCAGGGGACTAAACATAGAGAGAATACCCATAAATCTGATATGGAACAAACACACATGCATACCAATGAAGATACAATGAAGAATAGACAGGAGGATAATAGGGAGAACTTACACCCTATACCAATAAGTAATAGGTATGACCTATTACCAGAACATCATTTTTTAGACCACACCCCTGCACACCACAGAACTCAGATGAGACAAAGGGAACAATCACCGAATTACTACCGGCAACAATCACCCACTCATCATTACAACCTGAGACAGAAAAATCCCCCACATCAAGTACCGAGAGAGGGGAATTTTTATCACACTCCCCCATCTCGGAACCATCATGCGAGACCCAATGACGAACAAACAAACACTCAAAGGCCCCATTATTACAACCAGCTAGAAGAGAGAGAAAAACTAGGAGGAGCAAAAGGAAGAGAAACGAGACACAGGAAACATCATTAATACCAAATAAGGATTTTATTGTAAACCTCAGCTCCACTAACCTCACAGAAGCGCAAATTTCTCTGTTAAACAAAGGTTTAAAATATGCCACTACGGTAGATAAATTCTCCACTTATACAGGGAGTGCAGAATTATTAGGCAAGTTGTATTTTTGAGGATTAATTTTATTATTGAACAACAACCATGTTCTCAATGAACCCAAAAAACTCATTAATATCAAAGCTGAATATTTTTGGAAGTAGTTTTTAGTTTGTTTTTAGTTTTAGCTATTTTAGGGGGATATCTGTGTGTGCAGGTGACTATTACTGTGCATAATTATTAGGCAACTTAACAAAAAACAAATATATACCCATTTCAATTATTTATTTTTACCAGTGAAACCAATATAACATCTCAACATTCACAAATATACATTTCTGACATTCAAAAACAAAACAAAAACAAATCAGTGACCAATATAGCCACCTTTCTTTGCAAGGACACTCAAAAGCCTGCCATCCATGGATTTTGTCAGTGTTTTGATCTGTTCACCGTCAACATTGCGTGCAGCAGCAACCACAGCCTCCCAGACACTGTTCAGAGAGGTGTACTGTTTTCCCTCCTTGTAAATCTCACATTTGATGATGGACCACTGGTTCTCAATGGGGTTCAGATCAGGTGAACAAGGAGGCCATGTCATTAGATTTTCTTATTTTATAACCTTTCTTGCCAGCCACGCTGTGGAGTACTTGGACGCGTGTGATGGAGCATTGTCCTGCATGAAAATCATGTTTTTCTTGAAGGATGCAGACTTCTTCTGTACCACTGCTTGAAGAAGGTGTCTTCCAGAAACTGGCAGTAGGACTGGGAGTTGAGCTTGACTCCATCCTCAACCCGAAAAGGCCCCACAAGCTCATCTTTGATGATACCAGCCCAAACCAGTACTCCACCTCCACCTTGCTGGCGTCTGAGTTGGACTGGAGCTCTCTGCCCTTTACCAATCCACGGGCCCATCCATCTGGCCCATCAAGACTCACTCTCATTTCATCAGTCCATAAAACCTTAGAAAAATCAGTCTTGAGATATTTCTTGGCCCAGTCTTGACGTTTCAGCTTGTGTGTCTTGTTCAGTGGTGGTCGTCTTTCAGCCTTTCTTACCTTGGCCATGTCTCTGAGTATTGCACACCTTGTGCTTTTGGGCACTCCAGTGATGTTGCAGCTCTGAAATATGGCCAAACTGGTGGCAAGTGGCATCTTGGCAGCTGCACGCTTGACTTTTCTCAGTTCATGGGCAGTTATTTTGCGCCTTGGTTTTTCCACATGCTTCTTGCGACCCTGTTGACTATTTTGAATGAAACGCTTGATTGTTCGATGATCACGCTTCAGAAGCTTTGCAATTTTAAGAGTGCTGCATCCCTCTGCAAGATATCTCACTATTTTTGACTTTTCTGAGCCTGTCAAGTCCTTCTTTTGACCCATTTTGCCAAAGGAAAGGAAGTTGCCTAATAATTATGCACACCTAATATAGGGTGTTGATGTCATTAGACCACACCCCTTCTCATTACAGAGATGCACATCACCTAATATGCTTAATTGGTAGTAGGCTTTCGAGCCTATACAGCTTGGAGTAAGACAACATGCATAAAGAGGATGATGTGGTCAAAATACTCATTTGCCTAATAATTCTGCACGCAGTGTATAGGCATATAGAAATTTATCAGAAAGATCTTCTTAAAGAAATATTTAATGAAAAACCCCTAAGAGATTAAAAGTAGCAAATTGACCAACTTGTCTCAACATACAACACTTAAAAATAAGTCGAAAATGTACCCACAAAATGAAATTACCATAGCAAGGAAATGGCCACCTTCCAGAAATGTGTGGAGGGAGATTTAAGGAAAATGAAAAATAGAGCCATAGCCAACAATTTGTCTAAAAAAGAAATTTCAGCCATTAAAGAACTTCAGAAAATGACAGAAATTACTATACGTCCTGCGGATAAAGGGGGGCTACAGTGATATTAGACACTGAGAAATACAATAACGAATGCTGGAGGCAGTTGACAGATACTACAACTTATTTAAAACTGTCAAAGGATCCGCTAATTCAATTCAAACAGGAATTAAAAATATTATGTGAAAAAGGATTGCGAGATCAAATTCTCCTCCAGCAAGAATTTGATTTTATATTGGGCACACAGGAAAGACTACCCGCTTTCTACTGTTTGCCCAAAATCCACAAAAATTTTCAAAATTCCCCAGGACGCCCTATAGTTTCTGGAATAGGCTCCATAACCTCAAATCTATCCAAATATATTGACACTCACCTTCAACCATTGGTGAAGAAATCCAAATCTTATGTGAAAGACACCACACATATTATTGGGATTTTGGAAGATTTGAGGGTGGAGCCTGGCTGGATTATCGGCACGTTGAACATCCAGTCCCTGTACACGGTGATTGACCATGGACAGGGACTTGATGTGATTAAGAAACAGTTGATCAAAGATGCCTTCTTGGATAATTCTCAGATCAATTTTATATTGGAGGGAATTGAATATATTCTGCAGCACAATTATTTTTATTTTGAGGGGGACTATTATTTGCAACAACAGGGTACTGCCATGGGTACCAGGTTCGCCCCTAGCTATGCCAATTTGTTCTTGGCCGAATGGGAGGCAACTACCATTGACCACAGACTGGGGGCGGACCTGGTCCTACGGCGGCTCTACATTGATGATGTCATTTTTATTTGGAAAGAGGGAAGTCCGCAATTAGAAGAATTCCTGAAAAAATTGAATGTTAATGATAAAGGTCTAATTTTCCCCTCAAATATTAAAAACAAGACCGAATATTTAGATCTATTGATTGAGGCACAGGATGAAAAATATAAGTGTAGTACGTTTCAAAAATCTACAGCGACTAACAACTTTATTCCCTTTTCCAGCTGTCACCTCCCAAGGTGGCTGATCAATATTTCCACCGGGCAATTCCGAAGAATCAAACAGAATTGCACTGAGGAAGCCAAATTTGAGGAGGAAGCTATTAAAATGAAATCTTACTTTGTTGATAAACACTACCCTATAGGACCGATAGATGAAGCCCTAGACACTGTAAGACAGCTAGACAGGAAAGCCTTCTTTAATGAAAGACAACGGGTGAAGGTAGACAATGAACTTTTAGACATCAGGCTTATACTCCCCTTCAATACAAATTATAAGAAAATCCAGGGAATGATCGGGTCCCATTGGTCCCATTTACTGAGTGACAAGACAATTGGGCACCTCCTACCACATGCATCGAAGATAACCTTTACAAAAGCCACTAATTTGGGTTTAAAGGTAGCACCGTCTGTTCCAAACAAAATTAAAAAGGATAATACCCTGAGTACTTTTATGAATATGAAAGGATTCTATAAATGTGGAAGATGCATAGGATGTAAATTGAATAACTTGTCACGAAAAACTGTGGAGGTTCGTTCAACCCAAAACAGTTACATATGGGAAATCGAAGATTGCATTTCCTGTAATACATCTGGGGTTATTTATTTAATCCAATGTCCATGCAATCGCCAGTATATAGGCCGGACGAAACAAACCCTCAAAACAAAAATTAACGAACATATCTCAAATATTAAAAAAGGGTATGATAAACATGCATTATCAAAACATTATAAAGAAGTAAACAATAGTAATCCAGGAAACTCAAAATTTGTGGGACTAGAGAAAATAAATCAACATTGGAGAGGAGGTGACTACATTCAGAAAATGTCTAGAGCAGAATTTAGACAGATATATGAATTTGGATCCTTATTACCATTTGGATTGAATTCTGATATGGAGTTGTTTGGGTTCTTATAAGGTCGGGGTCCCATCCCCGATGGCGGGTCCCATGTCCGGCCGTCTATCGGCACTGGGACCCGTTCTCTGGTTTGGGAATCCGACCTATCCCGACCAATCCCATAATCGACAGCAACCTACAGAATTTCATATATTGATTGATTTTATTATGATTGATATTTTTATGACATTATTTTATGCTACCGAATATTTGATGCGCATTTTATTTGATAATGGTTTAAGCTAAGGGAATACATCTCTAAGTTTATCGATTTTAAGTCTATCGAATGATTGATATGAATTTTACTTAATAATGTCTTAGGCCATGGAAATATATATGTTTTTTGATTTTATACACATCCAAAATTATCGGATGTAGTTTTTATTTCAAACAGTGTGAGACCGCAATGAATATGGTCAAGAATAAGAGAAAACGCATCGATAGCGAAAAACCCGCAACAAAACCGCATTAAAATCTGCCAATGGCTGCCACTGAGGAAGGGGTAAGAGGTCCCCGAAACGCGTCTGGCGTAACCAGCTGACATACTCCCATTGTGACCAAGGCCTTCTCAGATGACACGGATGATATAAAAGTCTGTGAACATTTTTGCTTTAAAGTCTGGAGCGTTCCAGTAAATCATCTTCTTCATTTAAGATCTGCCGAGCATAGCTCTCGAGTCTTTCTTCGTTACCAGCTACAGATCAGGAACACGCCAGGTCTCACGATACCTTGCTACAGTCTCGGATCAGAGGTACGTCACAGACCACGTGAGACGCGGCGTACTCTGCAATACAAGCAACCAAACCAGAGGTACGCCAGAGACCGCACTACTCCGGCGTTCGTCCTCACTAAACGCGGGACCACGCGCACCATAGAAGCCAGTTAAGCGTGAGCTATCTTTCCACTACTAGCCGGTTCAGGGCAAGACCGATCAATTCTTACCTTGGAGTATACAGTACTTTCATTGATTGAAGCTATTTAAGAGACATTTCGTTTGTTCTCAAATTGTGCATAGGACGCACAAAATCAAGCGTTTTTGCACCCTCCATACAGCTATCTGTGAGAGAAAGGATATCATTTTATTTATCCCTGTTTTTTTATATCGAATGAACTTTATATCATAGAATATCAAATGAATTAACATATGTCAGTGCTGCTATTAATTTTTAGTCTTTTTATACATTTTATCCAATTGTGTGTATTTTATTGTATTTTGAGTTGAATTAAATTGCGTGTGATCACTTTATATTGCATTTAAATTTTTTTTTTTTCCCATTATTCCACACATACAGAGTGCCAGTCCAATTCACTTATCTATTTCCAACTCTTGCAACTAAATGTGGTTTTCCATCAACAGTTTGTCCATGTTGTAGGTTAGGGTACTTTCACACTTGCGGCAGGACGGATCCGACATGCTGTTCACCATGTCGGATCCGTCCTTCCGCTATTTCGCCATGCCGTCGGACCGCCACTTCGTCCCCATTGACTATAATAGGGACGGGGGCGGAGCTCCGGCGCAGCACGGCGGTGCACGGTGAAAGCCGCCGGACTAAAAAGTCCTGCATGTCCTACTTTTTAGTCCGGCGGCTTTCGCCGTGCTGCACCGGAGCTCCGCCCCCATTATAGTCAATGGGGACAGAACGGCGGTCCGGTGGCACGGCAAAATAGCGGAAGGACGGATCCGACATGGTGAACAGCATGTCGGATCCATCCTGCCGCAAGTGTGAAAGTACCCTTATGTACAATCTCTTCCCATTTGGGATTGCATGTCATTGTAATAAAAAGATCTGGTTTTCCATATTTTCTGACAATTGCCATAGCATCTTGATAATTTTGTTGCATGTTTCTGGGGCTCCCTGCAAATGAAGAAGGCAAAATATACATTTTTCCAGGACTCAGGCCTGCTTCATTGGATTCATTAAACAAATGATCCATTAATCCACAGTGTTTTTCAACATGCTGATTTTGACGTATATAATTGAGTCTGTTGGCTTTTGTTTTTACATATGCATCAACTATATATTGCTGTGTAAGGCGGCCTGCATTTAAAAAGGGATTAAAATCCTCTCTAATGGAAAGACGGTAACCGTAGTATTGCATTTGAGTGACTCTAACTCTAGGATTGTGTGACTGGTTTGGTAATTTTAATAAAGCTTGTGGTCTGTTTTGCAATGGAATGTCAATTCCCCAGCTTTGATCCCCATAGGGGAATAACAATGAATAAACCATGGGTTACAAATTAGGATAAAGGACACTAATTCTTTGTGTTTTTTTATTTTATTTTTATAATCTTCACTTGGTTTGCAGTGTATAAGAAGATCTCTTTCAAGTGGTGGTTCTCCATCATCATTTTGAAAAATAAAAGCAACCTCATTATATTTTTGTGCGTTATAGCGCCTTTGGTCATTTTTGCGATCTTGTACTATTGTCATGGACACTTCCTTAATAACATTGTCATTTTTGGCGGCATTCTCTTTATATTCTTTTTCAACTTGGTACAATATTTTGCAGGCCTCGGCAAAAGGATTGAATTGTGCCATAAATGTACTTAATGTTTGCATAAGCTCTGTATTTATTCCTGAGTTGGCAGAAATTTGCATTCTTTGTTCTGCAGCTTCAGAGGGATCTAAAATGTATAATTGTGCAAACTGTCTGTTTTCACCCTGTTGAGGATGCAGTGTTCCTGCTCTGTGACAAATCGAACCATGGATTCGAAAACAGTATGGCCCATAGCCAGAAGGCGGACTAATGTTAGCTTCCATAGATAGAAATGCTAGAGCACTATTTATTGACCTTATATTTTGCATGAAATTTTTGCTGTAATGATGCTGACCCATCATAAGCTGCTGTATAAACGGATTGGTCTTTCTCCTTCAAAATGTTTTGCTTGACAAAAATTGCATATCTGATTTAAATCTCCACATGTGTGGGGTATAATGTTACCCTTATTAATATTAACTATATCATTTATCATTGCCATTCTTTCTATTGTTGCCCGGGATTCGTTATTTTCCACTCGTTTACTTCGGGCCAGTCTCTGTAATTGTGCTTGCCGCAAACATTGTAATTGTCGTTCTTCTGATGTAAGACTTGCTCTCCTTGTTTTTTCTCTTTCAGCATGTCTCTTACATTTTTGTCTTTCTCTTATATCATTTATCCTCTCCTGTGTGCCTGTTGATAAATGTGTTGTGTCTGTTTGTAGATCTGTTATCCTGCCTCTTTTTATTGCTTGTTGCTGACGTAGTGTTGCTCTTCTAGCTCTGTGTGCTTTCACATATTTCTGACACTAATTTTCCTTTTCTTCAATAGATCTATTTGCTTGTCTTTGTCTTTCTCTTAGAGATTCTTTTTTACGCTGATTTTCCTGTTCTTCTGTAGATCTATTTGCTCTTCTGAATCTTTCTCTTTTAGTGTTTTTGTGACACTCATGAATTTATCTATTTGCTAGTTTTTTTCTTTGTTTTTCAGCCTTTCCTTTTTTTGATTTTTACTTGCTGACTTGACTGTTTCTCCAGGAGAATTTGGTTATGTAGGGTTTCATTGTCTGTGTCTTGTCCTACTTGATGTGTCCTCTTTTTTGGGTGGCATGTTGTTAGTAAAAAGTCCAAGTAATATAGGCTTGTACTTTTATAATTTTATTATATTTTCTGTTACTGTAATACTGACTTATATGTAGCTATAATATGCATCACTGGCACTGACTTTTGGCTGAGACTGCAGGCACTGTGACTGGTGGCTGATATGACTGCCACTGACTGGTAGTGCTGAGACCACTTGCACTGTGACTGGTTACTGATACAGCTGTCACTGACTGGTGGTGCTGAGACCACTGGCACTGTGACTGGTGGCTGATACGGCTGGCACTGACTGGTGGTGCTGACACTACTGCAGTCCTGGCTGCCATGGTTACTTAGCTTATACTTACATGCGCTGTCTGTGGCCGGCGCTCCTCCTACTGGTAAGTGACAGGTCTGTGCGGCGCATCGCACAGACCTGTCACTTACCAGTAGGAGGAGCGCCGGCCGGCCACAGACAGCGCATGTAAATATAAGCTAAGTAACCATGGCATCCAGGACTGCAGTAGCATCCTGGCTGCCATGATAACCGATCGGAGCCCCAGCGATTAAACTGGGACTCCGATCGGAAATGCCGCTCCGCTGCCACCAATGATGGGGGGGGGGTTGTTGGCCTGTGGCTACTGCCACCAATGCTTTTAATACTGGGGAGGGAGGGAGGCGGGGGGGCGCACTGGCCACCAATGCTTTTAATACTGGGGAGGGAGGGAGGGGCCGCACTGGCCACCAATGCTTTGAATACTGGGGAGGGAGGGGGGGCCGCACTGGCCACCAATGCTTTTAATACTGGGGAACAAGGGGGGTCTGGCCCCTGCTGCCTGGCAGCACCCGATCAGGGGGCTGAGATCCGCACAATTAACCCCTCAGGTGCGGCACCTGAGGGGTTAATTGTGCGGATCACAGCCCCCTGTAAGAGATTGGGTGCTGCCAGGCAGCAGGGGGCAGTTATGTACACAGTTCTTAGTATATTCTAACTTGAAGCATCCTTATCACCATGGGAACGCCTCTGTGTTAGAATATACTGTCGGATCTGATTTTTCGCGATCTAACTCAAATCCGATGGTATATTCTAACATAGAGGCGTTCCCATGGTGATGGGGACACTTCAAGTTAAAATATACCATCGGATTAGAGAAAACTCTGATCCGATGGAGTGTGTGCTGATTGGTTTGTGCGCCGCGCATGCGCACGTCACTAATCGGCACACACGCACGGACAACAGCCCTGAGCACATACACAAGGCTTTTATTAGTATAGATAATCATATACAGATGAGTTCTATCAAATTCCTTGTAAAAATAAACTTTTTATTAAATCAAATTTAAAAAGGATTTTTACACAATTGCAGTAGGGATACAAATAAATACAGTTGCAAGAAAAAGTATGTGAACCCTTTGGAATGATATGGATTTCTGCACAAATTGGTCATAAAATGTGATCTGATCTTCATCTAAGTCACAACAATAAACAATCACAGTCTGCTTAAACCAATAACACACAAAGAATTAAATGTTACCATGTTTTTATTGAACACACCATGTAAACATTCACAGTGCAGGTGGAAAAAGTATGTGAACCCTTGGATTTAATAACTGGTTGAACCTCCTTTGGCAGCAATAACTTCAACCAAACATTTCCTGCAGTTGCAGATCAGACGTGCACAACGGTCAGAAGTAATTCTTGACCATTCCTCTTTACAGAACTGTTTCAGTTCAGCAATATTCTTGGGATGTCTGGTGTCAATCGTTTTCTTGAGGTCATGCCACAGCATCTCAATCGGGTTGAGGTCAGTACTCTGACTGGGCCACTCCAGAAGGCGTATTTTCTTCTGTTTAAGCCATTCTGTTGTTGATTTGCTTCTATGCTTTGGGTCATTGTCCTGTTGCAACACCCATCTTCTGTTGAGCTTCAGCTGGTGGACAGATGGCCTTAAAGGGATTCTGTCATGAGATTTGAGCCCTATAAGCTAAACATATGGCCAGGTCCGTACTAATAACATGAATCCTAAACTGCCCTTATTAAACCTGCTTGTGGCTCTATTAGCCCAAAAAAATGGTTTTTATAAGCTGTCACTCACCTACCTAAGGTGCCCAAGGGGTTTTACGTTAACCCAGGGTGCCCACCCGCACCCCTCGCCGTCTGGTGCCCAGCGCCTTCTTCCTCACCTCAGCCCCGCCTCCGCAATCCTCCCGTCCCTCTGCTAGATCCGGCGCCTGCACACTAGGCTCAGCCTGATGCGCCGCGGACTCCTGGCAGCGGCTTCGTTGAGCGAAGTGTGCATGCGCATCATGCCTGACACAGCAATCCACCGAAATCATAAATAGATGGTTCAACTTACTTGGGTCGAGATTTTGGTCAGTGCCCCCAGGTCCGATGAGTACAAAAATTGATGTCTTTCGCCGTAAACCTGAGGATAACCCTTTTGATCTCGAGACGAGCCCCCAAAGCTGTAAGGCAATATGGACTCTTTGCCTAACGTGTCCCTGACACATGATTTCGGTGATCAGCTTGAATTAAATCTTATCCGGTACCGGGAGAATGAATAGGATAACACTGAACACGTGTCTAGTTCTAATCCATTTTAGTTTATTCCACAGTTGGCAAACAGTTATAATAGAGGGGGTTGAGCTTCCTTGACATCCAATCAAATGTTAGCATTAGTTTCGACCTATAGTACGAACACACATGAGCCCTGCATTAACATAATAGATGACTCATAGTTACAGAATTTGACCAATCAGTTATATACACATAGGCCAGCATGCATTTGAGTCAAGATGACCCTATAAGGTAAGACTGTTCAAACTTACAAACTAAGGAATGTATGGGTATCTTGAAACCGCACAGGAAGTTTCTCACATTCCAAAGGGGGGAAGGGGGAAGGTAAATTTTGGAAGTGCACTGGCCAAATGTAATGTAATACACGTTGCTGACAGGACAAAATGGAGTTACTTATACCCCATCAGGTGAAATGCCCAAATTTTTGGCTGTGATATACCCCTACTCTACATAGTGGACAGGGAAATACATTTCACTAATTCGTCTGTTACATTTTCAGGTGAAATTAACCAATTTTTGGCTGTGATGTAGGCCGGAGAGGGAGCATGTGATATACCAATAATATACTTTCTATATAGTGCATTTGAATAGTCCAGCATTTGTTTGCGGTTCTGCTGCATTACCGCAGCTACACAGAGTGCCAAACGCTATTGGAACAAACAATTTCAAATGGTGTGATATATCAGTTGCCTCCCAAAAAAACTGATTGAGGCAGGGGTGTGATATACCAATAATATACTTTCTATATAGTGCATTTGGGTAGTGCAGCATTTATTTGCAGTTCTGCTGCGTTGCCGCAGCTACACAGAGTGACAAACGCTATTGGAACAAACAATTTCAACTGGTGTGATATTCCAGTTGCCCCCCAAAAAAACTGATTGAGGCAGGGGGGTGATATACCTTCTTCCACAAATACTGCTTTTCAATAGGGACTTTGTCACAGGGTCCTTTTCAAAATGACAGGCAGAGGAAGAGGCTGGCCATTCCGCAGGGGTGGTAGGGGTCAGGCAGGTGCACCAGGCCGGAGCCTAAGTGGGAAGTTGCAGAAGTTGCATGCAATTGCGTCAAAGGATGCACCAGAGTTGATTGGGTGGCTCTGGATAACCCTCTTGCCCAACGGATGACTGCTGGCTTGTTGGAACTGCTAACCCGCCAACTACTGCCATATAAACTGGTGTACTCAGAGGCCTTTAGAAAATTTGTGGCCATTGGCACACAGCAATGGAAGGCCCCCGGAAGGAAATATTTCTCCCAGAAGGGCATCCCAGAGCTATATAGCCACGTTCAGTGGCAAGTGAATGTATCTCTGGCACAGAGTGTCATTGCCAAGATAAATCTGACCACAGACACGTGGTCTAGCAAACACGGGCATGGAAGGTACATAACTTTTGCTGCCCACTGGGTGAACCTTCTGACGGCTGTCAAGCATGTAACCCGTGGCACCCATGTAGATTTGGTGTTACCGCCACGGATTGCATGCAGGCCTGCCTCTTCTTCTCTTCTTCCTACTCAATCCTCCGTTTCCTCTTCGGCTGACTCCTACTTTTCCACTGCTACCGCCTCTTCCGCTGCGTCCCCCAAGCTCCACAGAACCTATTCAACATGCCATGGTGAGATGTTGCCATGCTGTGTTACTCCATCTGAGACAAGTCAACAAGAGTCTGAAGAGCAGTCAGAGGAGGATGGTGCCTGGGGGGGGAAGAGGAGGAGGAGCAAGAAGAACATGCTTTAAATGTTTCTGGGATCCCTGGTGTTGTCCATGGCTGGGAAAAGGAGACCAAGGACAACATTATTCTGAACGATGAGCAGGAGCCAGGCCACTCAACTGCTTCCAGTTTAGTGCAACTGGGGGCCTTCATGCTCCAGTGTTTGAAGAGGGACCCCCGTATAAAAAGCATAAAGGGCAAGGACCAGTACTGGGTGGCTGAAAGGGATTCTCATAAATCGTTTGATACATCACAGATAAGACATATATTATACAAGCCTCATCTCTTATGCATGCAGTACATCGAATTAGCACGTAACACACCCTCTGCCAGTGCTGGACACAATAGCAGCATCTCTGAACAAAGGAGCTATTTAACATCTCACCTCACATACAATGAAACAAACTAAGATAGCCTATTCACCTTGTTAGCATATAGAGGGAAACCTGTTCAATGTAAAATAGCTCTTTTGCAAGTATTGTATACAGCAGATACCAGCATTGTTTAACAGAGTTTCAACTGTATTTTGACAACACATGTTTCCCAAAGGCCTCTTTGGACATACCAGGATTGTTCCAATTGGACCTTGAGAAACAATATGCGCCCACCCCCAAAAAGCCCTATAAGTATGTGATGAAAAATAAAGATGTCAGATATTTAACAACCTAAGTTTGGTCTGGGCTGATATTTATCTCTCTGATCAGAAGCAAAGGGATATTCGTTGCACAGGGAAATATTCATGGGTTGGAGGTCTGATGCCTCATCTTATACCAGCATAAACCTGCCTGAAGAAAACCGCTAACAGTGGCAATGTACTTAAACCCCCGGTACAAACACAAAATGGCGGACATGTAACCAGCATCACAGAGGGCCGTCAGAATGCAGCACTTCCAGGCCTTGCTTCAAGAAATGCTGCATTCTGCTTTTGCGGGCGCTGGCAGAGGAATTTCCACTCACAAAGAAACAGTTTTTGGTACCAATCCAACAGCGTATTTAAGAAGAGGGCGGTTTGAAGATGTTTTGGTCACATTGAATTTCCTCATTCCAGCCCACACATATCCTACAACAGCAAGAACAAAGGATGGTCCCTGTCTTATGTAAATAATGAGGCATTAAAGGCCTTTACTGTTCGTTGAATGCCTAATGTTTTGGGCCTCGGAGGAATTCAACACCTGTGACGACCACATGTTTCAACTATTATCATTAGGGTTTTTTTTCAAGAGGGGGGATTTCGTTAGCCATGTTTTTAATACAATTTTATATTTTTAGTTCTTTTAAACATGTGTTTGACTGTATTCGTACTGGCCTGCAGTAAGATTGATATCCATTGACCATCTAAAATACCTCCAGCCACATAATCACTTAATCTTTTCTTCACGGTGAATGCATGATTTTTGGGGCCTTTAATCTAACTGGTGTGACGGTAACGTACACTACACACAGGGGGGAGGATAGTGACCACTGTGCTCCACCCTCACCCCTGGCCCTGCCTACTTGCCTCGCAAGTCCTAATGACAGGGGAAAACTAGACGGCAGTCCCTAACTTAGGATACGTGCTGGGAAGACAGACAAGACAAAAAACAGAACGTGAACGGACTGGGTCAATACCTAGAGAGCTACGCAGTACTAACGAATGAGCAGAGAATAGTCAGGAAAAGCTGAGGTCAAATACCAGGAGAGAAACGAAGTACAACAGGAGTCCGCAAAGAATCGTCAGGTGGAAGCCGGGGTCAGGATACCAGGAGAGATGCGCAGTACAGGAGGAACAGGCAGAGAATCGTCAGGGAACACAGGATCAGGTAAGTATGCAGGAACAAAACAATCACCAGATACCTAAAATTAACAGGCAACCTGTGGCCAGCAGGCTGCCTGTATTTATAGTGGGGAGTGAGGGTCATGTGACGTGGCCAGCATCACATGACCGACAGACCGACCAGTCGAGCACCGAGTGATCAGCTCAGCGCTCAAGGCATACCTAGGAGCAGGGACCCTCCCAGCTAGCAAAGCTGCCCTGGGAACAAGGTAAAACACAGATCCTCGCACCCGAAGCTAAGCAGCAGGTCTGCGGCTGATGGGAGACTGAGTGCACCTTCGGCACCCCGTTACAACTGGCCATCAGTTAAATTGTTATACGGTGTCCGCCTAATGTACCTCCAGCCACATTATCAATTGTTCTTTTCTGTCCGGTGAATGAATAATTTTTGGGGCCTGTAGTCCACTGGCCTGCTGTAAAATTTATATCCAATGACCATGTAATCTACCTCCAGCCACATACTTGTTCTTTTCTGTACGGTGAATGAATAATTGTTGGGGTCTCGGAGGAATTCAACACCAGCGACAACCACTTGTTATCGAATTTTAACTATTATCATTAGGGTTTTTTCAAGAGGGGGGATTTCGTTAGCTGTGTTTTTAATCCAATTTTATATTTTTAGTTATTTTAAACATATGTATTTGATCCATATTTCTAATAGCCTGCAGTAAAATTGATATCCATTGACCGTGTAATATACCTCCGGCCACATAATCACTTAAAGGGGTTGGCCACCTTATGCATAAAAAAAAAAAAAAATGGCCCCAGATAATAACTCAAGCCAAGAGATATTAGTATAATGATAGATATACTGTGTATGTACAGTGGGATGCAAAAGTTTGGGCAACCTTGTTAATCGGCATGATTTTCCTGTATAAATCATTGGTTGTTACGATAAAAAATGTCAGTTAAATATATCATATATGAGACACACACAGTGATATTTGAGAAGATAAATGAAGTTTATTGGATTTACAGAAAGTGTGCTATAATTGTTTAAACAAAATTAGGCAGGTGCATAAATTTGGGCACCACAAAAAAGAAATGAAATCAATATTTAGTAGATCCTCCTTTTGCAGAAATTACAGCCTCTAAACTCTTCCTGTAGGTTCCAATGAGAGTCTGGATTCTGGTTGAAGGTATTTTGGACCATTCCTCTTTACAAAACATCTTTAGTTCATTCAGGTTTGATGGCTTCCGAGCATGGACAGCTCTCTTTAAGTCACACCACAGATTTTCAATTATATTCAGGTCTGGGGACTGAGATGGCCATTCCAGAACGTTGTACTTGTTCCTCTGCATAAATGCCTTAGTGGATTCTGAGCAGTGTTTAGGGTCGTTGTCTTGTTGAAAGATCCAGCCCCGGCGCAGCTTCAGGTTTGTCACTGATTCCTGGACATTGGTCTCCAGAATCTGCTGATACTGAGTGGAATCCATGTGTCCCTCAACTTTGACAAGATTCCCAGTCCCTGCACTGGCCACACAGCCCCACAGCATGATGGAACCACCATCATATTTTACTGTAGGTAGCAGGTGTTTTTCTTGGAATGCTGTGTTCTTTTTCCTCCATGCATAACGCTCCTTGTTATGGCCAAATAACTAAATTTTAGTTTCATCAGTCCACAGCACCTTATTCAAAAATGAAGCTGGCTTGTCCAAATGTTCTTTAGCCCACCTCAAGCGGCACTTTGTGCTGTGGGCAGAGAAAAGGCTTCCTCTGAATCACTCTCGCATACAGCATCTCCTTGTGTAAAGTGCGCCGAATGGTTGAACGATGCACAGCGACTCCATCTGCAGCAAGATGATGTTGTAGGTCTTTGGTGCTGGTCTGTGGGTTGACTCTGACTGTTCTCACCATTCGTCGCTTCTGTCTATCCGAGATTTTTCTTGGTCTGCCACTTCGAGCCTTAACTTGAACTGAGCCTGTGGTCTTCCATTTCCTCAATATGTTCCTAACTGTGGAAACAGACAGCATTCTGGATCCCTCCCCTAAACCCTGATGGTGAACAATCTTTGTCTTCAGGTCATTTGAGAGTTGTTTTGAGACCCCCATGTTGCTACTCTTCAGAGAAAATTAAAAGAGGAGGGAAACTTACAATTGACCCCCTTAAATACTCTTTCTCATAATTGGATTCACCTGTGTATGTAGGTCAGGGGTCACTGAGCTTACCAAGCCAATATGAGTTCCAATAATTAGTTCTAAAGGTTTTGGAATCAATAAAATGACAACAGTGCCCAAATTTATGCACCTGCCTAATTTTGTTTAAACAATTATAGCACACTTTCTGTAAATCCAATTAACTTCATTTCACTTCTCAAATATCACTGTGTGTGTTTCCTATATGATATATTTAACTGACATTTTTTATCGTAACAACCAACGATTTATACAGGAAAATCATGACGATTAACAAGGTTGCCCAAACTTTCGCATCCCACTGTAAATGCAGATAATAAGAACATGGAAAGGCAGGGGGAGGGGTTCACTCAGCTTTCCCAGAGACTTATGTCTTTGCACATGTGTCATGCAGTATAGCGCGTACAATCACTGTCTCCCAGCTGTCCTGCATGACACAGACGATGGGGGGAAGGGGGGCACTCACTTCCTCAAACGTTTCTCATGTCTCTGCACATGTGCCATGCTGGACAGCAGGAAAGTTGGGTGGTATTACATTTTTCTTGTTAAAATATGCTGAACACCGCCAGAACCTACCAGATCCTATTCACTATAATGGGTCTGTTGGGTTCCGGCATGAGTACTGCCATTTTGTAGAACAAAATACTGCTGCATGAGATGGGGCAGGTCGAGAAGTTAGGAAGGGTAGTGAGAGGAGCCAGGGCGTATAGTGGGGGAGACTAGGAACGGGCATGGGGGCCCAATCTAAACTCTTGCTATGGGGCCCAATGAAATCTATGTACGCCTTTGCTTTGGGGGATCTGTGGTGGATGACACTTATGGGGGCTCTGTGGATGACACTTATGGGGGATCTGTGGATGACACTTATGGGGGATCTGTGGATGACACTTATGGGGGATCTGTGGATGACACTTATGGGGGATCTGTGGATGACACTTATGGGGGCTCTGTGGATGACACTTATGGGGGCTCTGTGGATGACACTTATGGGGGATCTGTGGATGACACTTATGGGGGATCTGTGGATGACACTTATGGGGGATCTGTGGATGACACTTATGGGGGATCTGTGGATGACACTTATGGGGGATCTGTGGATGACACTTATGGGGGATCTGTGGATGACACTTATGGGGGATCTGTGGATGACACTTATGGGGATCTGTGGATGACATGGTATGTAGCTGGAGGGAGAAAACGTGGCCTTACCACAATGAAGGGTACAGTCTGTATAAATAGGTGGCCGACAAAAAAGGGACGGGTCAAATGGCGTGGTCAATAGGCGGAGTCAAGGGGGGCAGCAAAATTAGCTTTTGCCTAGGGTGGCAAAAATCCTTGTACCAGTTCTACATGTGATTCCCCGATCCTCCCCCCTGCAGCCCTCAATGTGCTCCCTTATTTTATTTACTTAGGGGGCAATTCCCCAATCCTCCCCCTCCTCTCCCTCTCTAATTTTCAGGATGGCCGAGCCGTTTAACCCCTTCCATGCCGCGGTCCATAGGGACCGCGGTATGAAAGGGGTTTAACAGTGAGGGAGCTCCCTCTCCCATCGGGTGCTGCTGTGCCTTTGCAGCCGCCCAATACTTGACAAGATCACAGAGGGAGGGGCCCCTCCTTCCCTCACCCATCAGCTGCTGCTCTGTTATGGCAGCCGCTAATGGTTACCATGGCAACCTGACGCCTTCACAGGCTTTCGGCTTGCCATGGTATAGCTAAGCTGGATCAGGCTTCTGGTAAAGGCAGCAGCAGCTTGATCAGCCTGTGTGTAAAGTTACAGAACACTATATAATGTACTGTAGTGTATTATATAGGCATCAGACCCACTGAATCTACAAGAACCAAGTGGGTCTGGGTCAAAAAGAAAAAAAGAAAGTGAATAAAAGTAAAAAATAAAATAAAATAAAAAATTCTTCTTATAGCCGCACATTTATCACCGAATATAAAAAAATAAAATACACTACACGTTTGATATCACCGCGTCCGTAATGACCTGATCTATGAAAGGGTCATGTTACTTTCACAGAATGCCATAAAAATAAAAAACTATGATGAAATAAAAAGTTTGCCCACCTCACTTCCAAAAAAGGTAATAAAAGTGATCAAAAAAGTCGTATGTACGCCAAAATGGTACCAATCAAACAGTCACCACATCCCGCAAAAAATGAGCCCTACATGAGACAATCGCCCAAAAAATAAATAAAATTTAGCTCTCAGACTATGGAGACACAAATTTTTTTTTTATATATATATATAAAATGCTATTATTGTGTTAAAGTAAAAAAAAAAAAATATTAGGAATCGCCGCGTCTATAAGAACCTGCTCTATAAAAATATCACATAACCTAACCCCTCAGGTCAACACTGTAAAAAAATAAAAATGAAAACGGTGTAAAGTAAGCCATTTTTTGTCATCTTACATTACAAAAAGTGTAATACCAAGCTATCAAAAAGGCGTATGCCCCCCAAAATAGTTCCAATTAAACTGCCATCTCATCCCGCAAAAAATGAGACCCTACATAAGACAATTGTTCAAAAAATTAAAAAGAGCCCTTACATAAGACAGTATACCAAAAAATTTAATTGAAAGCTATGAGACAGATAGATAGATAGATAGATATGAGATAGATAGATATGAGATAGATATATATGAAATAGATAGAAGATAGATAAATAGACAGACAGATGCTGACTTGATGAAATTACACCTGAGGTGCTGTTGTTACTATGGTATCATAGTTGGCCAGGGATGTCATGTGACCACTCCTCTGAAGATGCATGCTGTAATGCATGCTGGGATTTTTACTTTCACTTTGCAGCTGCTCCGCCCACACAGCCTCTCATCTATGGGAGCATACTATTGCAGCACGCCAGACCTGCAGGGTATTGCGAAGTGAGGTCACGGTTATGGGCAATCGAGGGTTACTCACTATTTGAAGGAGAACCCTGGGCAGGCATGCGGCAGTGAAGGAGAGGTAGACACAAAGTTCCTCTGGGGCACACTCTGTATGTAGAGACCTGGCCTGATGTTGTGTGAGGTGCCCTGGATGTTGCAGGTGTTTAGAGTGCCTGAAGCAAGGTCCCTTTAAGATTTCGTGACGCCAGTGCCTGTAACGGTGGCACACCGGTTTCCAGTAGCAATAAGTGAGGTACACAGGTGGAACCAAACGTTGCTTTACTTATAACAGTCCAACTTTGTACAACAAGATGGTAATGCAGTCCCTTTTATCACAAGCTTCACAAGCAGGCTTATTTCACAAGATGGCAGGTATTAATCATGCAAGATACATGGAGGGCAATCAACAACACACTCAGAATCAGGTTGTACCTTCTCCTCAGAAATAGTGTACACTGTTCTTTAGAACTCCTGTCTGGTTTCAATCCCAAGGCCCGGATGCCTAAATGCTGGCTTAAATCCCTGGTTCAAATAATCTTCCTCCAGTATTGGCACTTGCTTTGCTTTATAGATCCTCTGCTCATCAGGGTACTTATCTGACTGGTAATATTCTTACTTGGCTTGAGGGTAACTGCAGGTTTCTCCCAGGAGGTCCCGTCCTACTACTGGGGTGACTTCTGAGCTAACTGAGGCTCACTTGGACTACAGGCAGGCTAGGGTTCTTCACTATCCTCCTGGTCATAGCTAGCAGCCAGGGCTATCAAGCTGCATGTCAGGAGGAGGCCCTCAGCATATCTCGGGCTGGTGCCTTCTCACTTCTGTCTCCACAGACTCCTGACTATGAACTCCCCCTCCCTGTCTGGGCCTGGACATTTATACTAGGGGCTCCCTATCTCCCTCTAGTGTCTGGGATGTCTAACTACACCCAACTAGGCCTGCTAGGCATTAACACAGGGGAACATTGCATATAAAAACACATTAGAAAATACATTAAATGCATAGTTAAGTATAAGATCACTGTCCCCTGGTGAGTAGGAGTAACACGCTAACCAATTGACCCTTGTGTAGTGCCCACGCCTACCTAGTGGGACACTACACTATGCTGAACACATTAGAAAAATTATACAGTGGGATGCGAAAGTTTGGGCAACCTTGTTAATCGCCATGATTTTCCTGTATAAATCGTTGGTTGTTACGATAAAAAATGTCAGTTAAATATATCATATAGGAGACACACACAGTGATATTTGAGAAGTGAAATGAAGTTTATTGGATTTACAGAAAGTGTGCTATAATTGTTTAAACAAAATTAGGCAGGTGCATAAATTTGGGCACTGTTGTCATTTTATTGATTCCAAAACCTTTAGAACTAATTATTGGAACTCAAATTGGCTTGGTAAGCTCAGTGACCCCTGACCTACATACACAGGTGAATCCAATTATGAGAAAGAGTATTTAAGGGGGTCAATTGTAAGTTTCCCTCCTCTTTTAATTTTCTCTGAAGAGTAGCAACATGGGGGTCTCAAAACAACTCTCAAATGACCTGAAGACAAAGATTGTTCACCATCATGGTTTAGGGGAAGGATACAGAAAGCTGTCTCAGAGATTTCAGCTGTCTGTTTCCACAGTTAGGAACATATTGAGTTAATGGAAGACCACAGGCTCAGTTCAAGTTAAGGCTCGAAGTGGCAGACCAAGAAAAATCTCGGATAGACAGAAGCGACGAATGGTGAGAACAGTCAGAGTCAACCCACAGACCAGCACCAAAGACCTACAACATCATCTTGCTGCAGATGGAGTCACTGTGCATCGTTCAACCATTCGGCGCACTTTACACAAGGAGATGCTGTATGCGAGAGTGATGCAGAGGAAGCCTTTTCTCCGCCCACAGCACAAAAAGTGCCGCTTGAGGTGGGCTAAAGCACATTTGGACAAGCCAGCTTCATTTTGGAATAAGGTGCTGTGGACTGATGAAACTAAAATTGAGTTATTTTGGCCATAACAAGGAGCGTTATGCATGGAGGAAAAGGAACACAGCATTCCAAGAAAAATACCTGCTACCTACAGTAAAATATGGTGGTGGTTCCATCATGCTGTGGGGCTGTGTGGCCAGTGCAGGGACTGGGAATCTTGTCAAAGTTGAGGGGCGCATGGATTCCACTCAGTATCAGCAGATTCTGGAGACCAAGGTCCAGGAATCAGTGACAAAGCTGAAGCTGCGCCGGGGCTGGATCTTTCAACAAGACAACGACCCTAAACTCTGCTCAAAATCCACTAAGGCATTTATGCAGAGGAACAAGTACAATGTTCTGGAATGGCCATCTCAGTCCCCAGACCTGAATATAATAAAAAATCTGTGGTGTGACTTAAAGAGAGCTGTCCATGCTCGGAAGCCATCAAACCTGAATGAACTAAAGATGTTTTGTAAAGAGGAATGGTCCAAAATACCTTCAACCAGAATCCAGACTCTCATTGGAACCTACAGGAAGAGTTTAGAGGCTGTAATTTCTGCAAAAGGAGGATCTACTAAATATTGATTTCATTTCTTTTTTGTGGTGCCCAAATTTATGCACCTGCCTAATTTTGTTTAAACAATTATAGCACACTTTCTGTAAATCCAATAAACTTCATTTCACTTCTCAAATATCACTGTGTGTGTCTCCTATATGATATATTTAACTGACATTTTTTATCGTAACAACCAACGATTTATACAGGAAAATCATGACGATTAACAAGGTTGCCCAAACTTTCGCATCCCACTGTATGCCTTGCAGAAAATCAGAGTGACACTGCATGATTAGTGGCGACTCTAGGATCAATATATAGGGGGGGCACAGAAGATACACAGTCAAAAATGGGGGGGCACTAATAATTTTCACCAGCTAATCATACTACTGAAAAATACAATATACTTTATAGTTCATACACCATGCTGTACAGTATATATAGGATTATAATATATATTGTATAGCATGTTTATGAACAATAATGTATATTATACTGTGGCATGGTGTATGGATTATAATGTATATTGTATGGCATGGTACAAGGATTATAATGTATACTGTACATCAAATGTATGAAGGTTACACCATGCCGGACAATATAACCCCTGCGCCATGCTGTACAATAAACAGTATATCCCCTACACAGTGTAGCGGTATACTGTATATTGTGTGGCACAGTGTATTCTATATGTGTATAACAAACATACTCCACATGAAAACTTACAATTACTTGTCTTAACCTTGGTGATCTCTGATGCCACTTTAACACTTTGGCCGGGGGGCTAGGTGTAAGAAAATGCCATCCCCTGGGCAGTATGGTTTTTGGGTTCTTCCTCTTCGGACTCTGTACAAGCTGTAACACATAAGAAAGGATGTTACACGTCTAGATCCATCTGCTCACTTACATCTATATTCGCTTCATGGAAAACTATGGAAACAATATAGTCTAGGTTTCTACACAAATTGCAGATGCTGAGGCAAACAGCATGGTGAATGTATGTTGCCCCATAACAACCAGATGCCTGTCCAGCCAAACCGAGGGACGGTCACGGACTGAAATGTCCTAGTCCCCATGGCTAGTTAATCACATTACATGACCAGGCCCGGCAGCTGTTCCATCCTTTTCCTGCTCTGTCTGTACTATCTGGATATTCTTTCATAGTGTAATACTGTTGAGTAGGCCCTGACAAAATCTTTTAGTCCTCCTCCTCCTGGATGGGCCCCTTCTAGGTCAGGGCCCCAAAGCAGCCGCTTTCCCTGCAGCTACGCCCCTGATGCTGGGGTAATATAATTAAGGGGTATCAGGGTACATTGGGTGTAATATAACTGAGGAGGGCTATCAGACATTATAAAGGGGTAATATAGCTTACATTACCCCTGTATTACGTCCCTGATATGATAGCACTCCTCAGTTATGTTACCCCTGTATAATGCACCCTGATACCCCTTAGTTATATTATATAACTAAGGGTTATCAGGGTACATTACACAGGGGTAATATAACTGAGGGGTATCAGGGTACATTATACATGGGTAATATAACTGAGGAGGGCTGTCATGGGATATTATACTGGGGTAATGTAAGCTATATTACCACCGTATAATGCCTGATAGGCCTCCTGAGTTATATTACCCCTGTATAATCATGTACCCTGATACCCCTTAGTTATATGACCCCGCCGGGATCATATAACTAAGGGGTATCCGGGTACATAATTATACAAGGGTAATATAAGTTACTCAGGAGGCCTATCAGGCATTATACGGTGGTAATATAAGTTATATTACCCCCTGTATAATGTACCCTGATACCCCTTGGTTATATTACCCCCTGTATAATGTACCCTGATTACCCTCAGTTATATAACTGAGAGGTATCAGGGGACATTATGGGTAATATTATAACTAAGGGGTATCAGGGGACATTATGGGTAATATTATAACTAAGGGGTATCAGGGGACATTATACAAGGGTAGTATAACTGAGGAGGACTCAGTGCTATCAGGGGACATTATACAGGGGTCCTCAGTTATATTACCCCTGTATAATGTACCCTGATACCCCTAAGTTATAGGGGTATCAGGGTTGAGGAGGGGCTGAGCGCAAGCAGGCAGGCCATGAAGCGAGGTAGTGGGGGCACATACTTTTTTTAAAACTTTTTATTCTTACTTTGTTTTCTCTAGGGCCGGGGACGGCCAGGCAGAGTTGGGAAGTTGCCACACACAGACACAGTCAGTAGTCCTCCTCTCCTGTGGGCAGTGGGCACAGACAGAGACAGGCTCACTAAGTCACTAGACTAGCAGCAGACGCAGAAGATGAAGCAAACGTTCGCGCGGGCGGGCAGGCACGCAGCTTTACGTGGTTACGTCATCTCGTCTCTGCGGCTGCCGCACTCCCAGCCTGCGCCCGCCCTGCACGCTCTGCCTCCGCTGGGTCCGAATGCCGCCCCCACCCCCATCTGTCACTCAGTAGTGCGGGCGGCCGGCCGGGCGCAGCAGCGATTAGCGGATCAGCGGGGTGGGCACCCGGGGGGGCAAGGAATGACCTGGGGGGGGGGCAATTGCCCCCGCTTGCCCCCCTGTAGCGACGCCACTGTGCATGATGTAATAGCACCCAGCTTTTCTGCTGTCCTGCATGGCACATGTGGAGAGACATGAGAATAGTCTGAGAAAGCTGAGTAACACAACTCCCACCTACCCTCATATCTTCTCATGCCTCTGCACTTGTGCCATGCAGGACATCAGGAAAGCTGAGTCACATTACATAATAGCACCCAGCTTTCCTCCTGTTCTGAATGGTATATGTGCAGAGGAATAGCCTGGGAAAGCTGAGTGACCCCCCCCCCCCCCTCCACACACATACACCTCTGCACTGTTCTCACGTCACTTACTTTATTACTGGTGGGGTTGTGGCAATCCAGAGGAATCATGCGTGGGGGAGCTAGCAGGCGGGAGGCGGAGCTAGAATGTGGGAGGCGGGGCTAGGCAGTGGGAGGCGGGGCTAGCAGACGGGGGTGGGGATTCTCCTCTAATTTATTCACTTCACTTGCCTCTGTGTAATTGCAGAGAAGCACTGGCAGAAGTGAAGTGAATAAATTAGCTAGGAGGCGGTGCCGCGGGCCGGGTATGAAGGCACATTGAGGGCTGCAGGGGGAGGATCGGGTAATCGCGCGCCCGGTAAGTAGAGAAAATGAGGGAGCACATTAAAGGCTGCAGGGGGGAAAGGACATTATATCTACATTTTAGAAGGTTCTGATCTCCACAGTCACGAACTGTGGAGATCAGAACCTTACCTCCGTGCACTCTGTGGAAAGCTGGGCATGCTATGGCAGGGGCAGACTGGGCATGCGCTGCAATGCGATGTGGAAAAGCAGCGCATGCTCATTTACACAGTAGTGAGACAAAAAAAGGGGGACTGGTGGGTGGGGATACCCTCCAAATCTCGCCTCTTTTTTATATAAACCCTTGTGGGCGCCAATAGAGGATTAGTGTTGGGCTGCTAGAGTGTGTGATAGCTTGTTGTTAGCGTTATGTTATATTAGTATGTAGAGGGATATCAATTGTGTAGGAAAAAATTGTACAGGAAAAAATTGTATATACATGTATGTAAAAAAAAAATTTTTTTTAAAACAAGCGAAATAAAACAAAATCTGCATACAAAGAGCGAGTGAAAAGTATACACATATAAAATCTGCTGAGAGAATAAAAGGATAAAAAATAGATTGTACGTAAAAGTGGGATCACTGTATACAGCCTCTATTGCCTAAGAGGCCGTGTTCTGCAGCGTCGTACACAATAGATGTGGTACAGTAGGATAGAACAATGGATAAAAGGTTTTTTTGTTTAAAAATACCGACATATTTTACATGCAAATAAAGACCTTTGAAGAGAAGCACCCGTGTTGTTTGGCTGCCTTCATCCGTTATAACTCTAGAAGCGATCCAGGCTGGGGGGGTACTCGGTTTACAGGTATATTATGCTTTTCCTGGTAAACCGCCCCCCTCGTGAAGTGAGTAAACTTACTTATGATACCACAATATTATAATATATATGTCGGTATTTTTAAACAAAAAAACCTTTTATCCATTGTTCTATCCTACTGTACCACATCTATTGTGTACGACGCTGCAGAACACGGCCTCTTAGGCAATAGAGGCTGTATACAGTGATCCCACTTTTACGTACAATCTATTTTTTATCCTTTTATTCTCTCAGCAGATTTTATATGTGTATACTTTTCACTCGCTCTTTGTATGCAGATTTTGTTTTATTTCGCTTGTTTTAAAAAAATTTTTTTTTTTACATACATGTATATACAATTTTTTCCTGTACAATTTTTTCCTACACAATTGATATCCCTCTACATACTAATATAACATAACGCTAACAACAAGCTATCACACACTCTAGCAGCCCAACACTAATCCTCTATTGGCGCCCACAAGGGTTTATATAAAAAAGAGGCGAGATTTGGAGGGTATCCCCACCCACCAGTCCCCCTTTTTTTGTCTCACTACCTCACCCTATACAGGCAGACTTCCTTGTCGACCTGACCAAACCCGGAGCAGCCTCTAGCATCTATCACCCTACTTTCTCTCCACCCCGCTCCTATCCACCCGAGGCGCCTCAAGTCTTTCAGATCTAGTGGAAAGCCATTCCAAGAGATCCGTTTGACCCTCACACTTTCTCTCTCTCTCTCTTATACCCATTTACACAGTAGGCATGGACGGAGCTTCTCCATGTCGCGTGCAGCCATGGACGGACTGGCTGCACATCAGAGCAGGGCTCAGGGGGCGTGGCTTCAGATTGTTGAAAAAGTAGGCATATCTACTTAAAGACATATATTAGGAAATATTTTCCCTGCCTCCCACACAGTTGCAGAAAATACATGGAGAGTGGCCAACTCCTTTAATCTTTTCTGTCCGGTGAATGTCTAATGTTTGGGGCCTGTAGTCCAGTTGCCTAGAGTAAAAATTATATCCATTGACTGCATAATGTACCCCGAGCCACATAATGAGAATTTCTTTTATGTCAGATGAATGCCTAATTGTTAAGGCCTGTACTCCCATGGCCTAAAAGAAAAATTTTCTAGGCTCCAACAGGGCATATTTCAGAGAATTTCCCTTTAAGACGCATAAAAATGTCCCCTGATTAAGATACATATTTTTGGTTGGAATTTTTGTCATTGATCCCCCTCTAGTATGTCACTGTCCATGTTGTGGGACTATTTGTGCACTTCTACTAAGTATTTGGTGGCTGCAAATATGAGCTGAAGGTTTTTCAGGTTCGCCTGCCATTAAAGTGAATGGGGCACGCCGCAAACTTGCGGTTCGTGAACATTTGATCGCGTTCGCAAACCGTGCCGGCCGATGTTTGTCCATCTCTACTCATATGTTCTTTTCTTTTCAACATCTGAAAAATTTGTGGATTTCTCCATATTTTTACACGCTTCACATAACTAACAAGGGAATGATCCTACCTTTTGTTCCCCCGCCATCCTTTTTGTCTCCGGTATGTAGTGGCTGTGGACCAGGATCGCGATTTAATGGTATTGACAAGGTTCATGTGGGGTCTAGAGGAGGGGACAAAGGTAAAAAGCTGGCCCAGGTGGAAAGCAAATGGATTTTTACGTTGGGGATCAAGGCACCTAGAGGTTTAAATGAAAATCGGGGATTTAGCGCCTTTCTTTAACCACTTCACATCCGCCCATAGGATATAAACTTCCTATGGGTGGATGTTTATCTCTGAATGGACGTTCTGGGACGTCCATTCAGAGATGGCAGCTGCACGCTAATTGTGCAGCTGCCAAGCAGGGGGCCCACTGTCAGTGACAGCAGGGCAACCCAGAGAGAAGGCAGGGACAGTTCCCAGGTGTCCCTGCCTTATAGATCGCTGTATACACAGCTCTCAACGAGTGCTGTGTATACAGATCAGGAAGCGCTACGATCCACCCCATCCGATAAAAAATAAAAATTAAAACTGTGTCAAAAAAAGCAATTTTTGTCATCTTACATCACAATTCCAAGTGATCAAAAAGGCGTATGTCCCACAAAATGGTACCAATAAAACCATAACTTAATCCCGCAAAAAATGAGCCCCTACATAAGAAAATTGCTAAAAAAATATATATATTGCTCTCAGAACATGGAGACATTATAACATAATTTTTTTGTTTCAAAAATGCTATTATTGTGTTAGTGAAATAAAAAAAAGCATACATATTAGGTATTCATGCGTCCATAACAACTAGCTGTATAAAAATATCACATGATCTAACCCCTCAGGTGAACACCGTAAAAAATAAAAAAATAAAAACAGTGCCAAAAAAGCAATTTTTGTCAGTTAATGCCCCCCAAACTAGTACCAATCAAAATGTTATGTCATCCTGCAAAAAATAAGACTCTAACTATGACAATCGGTCAAAAAAATAACAAATCTATGACTCTCAGACTATGGAGACACTAAAACATAGTTTTTTTTTGTTTCAAAAATGCTATTATTGTGTAAAACTTAAATAAATAAGAAAAAGTATACATATTAGGTATTGCCACATCCGTAACAATCTGCTGTATAAAAATGTCACATGACCTAACCCCTCAGGTAAACGCTGTAAAAAAATTTGGGTAAAAACTGTGCTAAAACAGCCAATTTTTTGGTCCCCTTGACCCATAAAGTGTAAGAATGAGTGATCAAAAAATCATATGTACCCAAAAATGGTACAAATAAAAAAGTCAACTCTTTCTGCAAAAAATGAGCCTTTGAACAAAACGATCGGCAGAAAAATTAAAAAAATATGGCTTTCAGAAAATGTAGACTCAAAAACATATTTTTTAAAAAAAAATGCTTTATTATGTAAAACTGAAACAAACAAACAAAGTAGACATAGTTGATATCATTGCATCCGTAACAACCTGCTCTATAAGAATAGCACAATAGTAATAAATAAAAAATAAAAACAGTGCCAAAACAACCATTTTTTGGTTACCTTGCCTCACAAAAAACATAATATAGAGCAATTAAAAATCATATGTACCCCAAAATAGTGCCAATAAAACTGGCACCTTATCCCCTAGTTTCCAAAATGCGGTCACTTTTTGGGAATTTCTACTGTAAGGGTGCATTAGGGGGGCTTCAAATGGGACATGGCATCTAAAAACCAGTTCAGCAAAATCTGCCTTCCAAAAACCATACGACCTTTTATTTCTTCTGCCCCCTGCCGCGTGCCCTACATCAATTTGCGACCACATATTGAGTTTTGTTTGGCTGTTAACCCTCGATGTGTTAAAAAAAAAATTGATATCTGCCAAAAAAGTTAAATTTAGAAATGTCATCTCCATTTCCCTTTAATTCTTGTGGAACACCTAAAGGGTAACAAAGTTTGTAAAATCAGCTTTGAGTAACTTGAGGGGTGTAGTTTCTACAATGGGGTCATTTATGGGGGGTTTCCACTCTGTAAGCCCTGTGGGGGTCAGCTCAATAGTAGTAGGCACAGCAGTCAGAGACAGTGACACAATGGCACAGTTCACACAGGGGTTTGCCTGTTTTCTTTATTCTCATCCACAAACAAAATATAAGGCCTTTACATTCAGGCAAAGATACAAAATAAATTCCTGCTCGGCTGAGCACTAAGTAAACACAAAATGACCCTTTCTATACGGGTGACCTACTACCAGCCACACAACACAATTCAAAATAAACTCACAGTGTCCTTTTTTTGTTGCTTTAGCAGACTTCATCTGTAATGGTGAAAGCCAGTCAGTTCAACCAGTCCCCACACAGACATGCTCATAGGGCAAACCTTTATAGCCCAGAAATGAGCTGAGCTCCATCACCTGGCTGTATCACGGTCGGCGTGGCTATCACATACGTGACACAGAGGGAGGGAACGAGGAAGGCCCTGCCCAAGTGAGAGGGAAGATGGTGACCCCTGACTCACCTGGCGGCTGGCACCTGGCTGCCCTGACGTCCCTAGACGGGTTCCTCACCCGTACGCCGATCACGTGCCTAAAGCCCTGGCTTTCCCTGAGCTGAGCCCTAGGTAGTGAACAGGGCGATGGGAACACTAGTCCGCACCACTAACTCTAAGGGAAAACACCAAGGGGAGGACAGACAACACAGACTCAACATATATTCCCAGGTGGGCGACAACAGGAGACAACAATAAGCCAAACAGGGATCCGGAGGGTAGCACACAGGAACAACAACCAGGATTAACCACTCCAGTGGGTCAGTATAGATGTCCAGGCAGGAAGCTCTATAACTGGCAACTAGAGAAGTGTGAGGGGAGAATATAAGGAGGTAGGGAGTGGCAGACACGAAACAGCTGAGGAGGAGAAGCTACGGATCCCTGAGAGAGACAAAAAGGATAGCAAGGCAAACACAGAAAACAATAACTAAGAAATACCATGATCTTTAGATATAGAGCGCGCAGCCACCCGCTGCGACTTCCTGACCCCGGGTATAACGGAGTCAGACGTGGCTCTTGATACCCTCGTGACAGGCTGAGAGCTCTATATGAAACCTTTTCTGGACAGGAAGGGAATGAGGAGCCCCGCTACCAACCTGCATCCTCATTCCATTAAAATCCAGGCCTGACAACACCATTTACCAAAGTCCTCAGCAAACTATGTTTTTCTAAGGCAGACCATCTTTTCCTGTATTTCTGATATCTCACCCAGGTTTCCTAGTTGAGATATCCACCTCCTGTAGCATAGTACATGGTATATGAAAGAAACCTAGGCGAAATATAACGATTTTCTACTACTTTTACAGTCACTCTCTCACATACCCTCCCTCTTTGTTCGAACCTGTGGGGTCAAACACTTTTACTCACCAAACAGGGTTTTCTGGATAGGGCATCGGCATTCCCTTGCTGTTTGCCTGACCTGTGCTCAACCAAAAATTCTAAGTTTTGTAAAGTCAGAAACCACCTTGTGACTCTCGCGTTTTTCTCCTTGGCCTGACTCATCCATGTAAGGGGGAATGATCTGTCACCAACCTGAACTGTCGACCCAACAAGTAATATCTTAGAGTCTCTAGAGCCCATTTAATTGCCAGACATTCCCGTTCGACAATACTATAATTTTTCTCCGCAGGAGTAAGTTTTCTACTCAGGTATGTAACGGGGTGTTCTTCTCCCCCAACCTCCTGTGACAGGGCTGCCCCTAAACCAACATCAGAGGCATCAGTCTGTACAGTAAACACCTTTTTGAAATCTGGGGTCATCAACACTGGTTGTCTACAAAGGGCAGACTTTAAATCCTGAAATGCACTCTCAGCTTCTGTGTTCCATTTTACCATGGCCGACTTACTTCCCTTGGTGAGGTCTGTCAAGGGTACTGCTACACTAGCAAAGTTTGGGATAAACCTACGGTAATACCCCACAATTCCCAAAAAGGCTCTCACTTGTTTTTTGGTTATGGGCCAGGGCCAATCTTGGATGGCTTCTACCTTATTCACTTGAGGTTTTATTACACCTCTCCCAATTATATACTCTAGATAACGTGCTTCCTCAAGACCTAAAGCACACTTCTTAGGGTTTGCTATTAACCCTGCTGCCTGAAAGGAAACCAACACCGCCTGCACATTTGGTAAATGACTTTTCCAGTCATCACTAAAAAATTAAGATATCATCTAGATAAGCAGAAGCATATCTACGATGGGGTTTAAGGACGAAATCCATTAACCTTTGGAAGGTTGCCGGAGCCCCATGTAACCCGAAGGTCATGGTGACATACTGAAAAAGGCCTTCTGGAACGACAAAAGCCATTTTTTCTTTAGCACTGTCAGTAAGGGGCACTTGCCAGTCCCCCTTCGTTAGGTCAAGGGTAGAGAAATACCTTGCATGGCCAAGTCTCTCAATTAATTAATCTACTCTTGGCATTGGGTATGTGTCAAACTTTGACACTTCATTTAATTTTCGGAAATCATTACAGAATCTCACTGTACCATCTGGCTTTGTGATTAGGACTATGGGATTGGACCACTCACTTTGCAACTCTTTAATCACCCCAAGTTCTAACATCTTTTTTACTTCTTCAGATATAGTTTGTCTCCGAGCTTCAGGTACCCTATATGGTTTCAAGTGAACTCGTACCTGCAGCTCAGTGACTATGTCATGTTTGATAACTGAAGTGCGCCCAGGCAAATCTGAGAACACATCAGTGTTTCTTGAGACAAATTCTTTTGTCTCCTGCATTTGAAACTTGGACAAGGACTCTGAAATATGCACACCTACAGTATTATTACAAGGGTTGTTTATCTTATTTGCCAACAACTCTGGGGCAACACTGCCAGGGGAACTCACTGCTGACAGAGTCTCTCTGTCCTTCCAGGGTTTGAGCAAATTTATATGATACAACTGTTCAGGCTTTCTTTTACCAGGCTGGTAAACTTTATAATTTACCTCTCCCACTTTTTCTATTACCTCGTATGGCCCTTGCCACTTAGCCAGGAATTTACTTTCTACAGTGGGCACTAGCACCAACACTCGGTCACCGGGGTTAAAGGTTCTAACTTTAGCTGACCGTTGTAGACACAACTTTGTGCCTCTTGAGCCTGCTCTAAGTGTTCTTTGACGATGGGCATGACAGCAGCTATTCTGTCTTGCATGAGAGCAATATGCTCTATTACACTTCGGTAAGGGGTGGGTTCCTGTTCCCAAGTTTCCTTAGCAATGTCAAGGAGACCACGTGGGTGTCTGCCATATAAGTGCTCAAAAGGGGAGAAACCTGTTGAGGACTGCGGTACTTCCCGAACTGCAAACATCAAATAAGGTAATAAACAATCCCAGTCCTTTCCATCCTTGATAACCACTTTTTTTTAACATGCCCTTCAGTGTCTTGTTAAATATTTCAACTAGGCCATCAGTTTGAGGGTGATACACGGAAGTACGCAGGTGTTTAATCTTCAAGAGCTTACACATTTCTTTAGTGAACTTGGACATGAAAGGAGTCCCCTGATCTGTAAGGATCTCCTTTGGTATGCCTGTGCGAGAAAACATGTAAAAAAGCTCTTTGGCAATAAGCTTAGCAGAGGTGTTTCGTAAAGGCACTGCCTCAGGATAACGTGTGGCGTAATCTAACACTACAAGTATATGTTAATGTCCCCGTGCAGACTTTACAACAGGGCCTACCAAATCCATGGCCACCCTTTCAAATGGTACTTCTATAATGGGCAAGGGTACCAAAAGACTTCTAAAATGTGACACAGGAGAGGTTAGTTGACACTCTGGGCAGGATTCACAAAACCTCTGTACCTCAGAATAAATCCCATGCCAAAAAAAAACGCTGGAGGATGCGTTCTTTGGTCTTTTCAGACCCCAGGTGACCTCCCAGCACATGCTTGTGTGCTAGATCCAATACCAGTCTGCGATATGGTTGGGGCACCACCAGTTGCTCAACAATTACCCCACGTATTTTATCTACCCAGTATAATAGATCCTGGTTAACAGCCATATGGGGAAACTCACAATCAGCACCTGGATACTGTGGTACACCATTCAACACTTTCACATTTTCCCTTGATCGTGTCAAAGTGGGGTCTCTAAGCTGAGCAGTACCAAAATTGTCAAGAGACACCTCTAAATTAGGCATATCAGGAACCTCCCCCACATCTTCAGTATCACTAGCTAGAACGGCTAGAGGAAAATTATCAACTTCGTCAGTGGTCACTCCTACTGCGGGAACCTCAGAATCTGGGTCATATGGTTCAGGGGTAACCTCAGTACACACATTATCAGTCAGATTTTCTCCACAGGTTACATTTCTGCTCTGCCATAAGTCCCAGAATAGGGAAAAGTCTCTTCCCAGTATCACACTATGCATTAGTGATTTAACCACACCCACTTCATGACATGATACACCACATGGAGTTTCTATTGTGACCTGAGCAGTTGGGTACTCTCTGGTTTCTCCATGTATGCATAGTACCCCAACAGTATGTCCACTGTATGTCCCAGGGTTTACCAGAGAGCCGTGTACCAAGGTCACCAAGCTCCCAGAGTCCAACAGCGCCTCAGCTGTACAACCTCCTATGGACACAGTACACATTTGAGGTTCTAACTTAGACACAGTTTCTGCAGAATACACGGGTTGTGCAAACAGAGAAATACGTCTGGACATATTGCAATCCATTGGCTCAGTTGTGAGGGGGCAATTAGCAACCACATCCAAATTCATGACACCGCCAGCACTCTACATGGCACTTTTGACCATTTTGGGACCCTGGCCTGGACCTCCAGGTCCCAGCGTAACATGGACCAGCTGGCTCCCCTTTTGAGCCATCTCCCCTTAAAGCATTTCTCACCTCTCTAGCAATTGGTACAGTCTTACCAGTAGACTTCGGGGACCTCCTGTCCCTTGGGCTGGCATACCTGGAAGATGCTTGGAGTAGGTCCTCTGTTGCGCTGTACTGCTCCACGAGACTCACCAATTGGTCAGCAGTTGTAGGTCCTCCTTGTCCAACCCAGCGCTGAATCTTGGGGGGTACTGACCTGATGAACTTATCTAGGACAACTTTCTCTACAATTTGACCTGGGGTACTTTCCTCAGGCTGCAGCCATTTCCTCACAAGATGGATCAGATCGTGCATATGTGAACGGGGTGGCAAGCTCTCAGAGAAAGTCCAGTTGTGCACACGACCTGTACACACATGCATGTTTACTCCAAGTCGAGCAAGTATCTAACCCTTAAGTTTTGCATAAGTTCTCGCATCTGGGTCACCCAAATCGTAGTAGGCCTTCTGCCGTTCCCCAGTTAAGAAAGGCGCCACCACATCTGCCCACTGGTCGACTGGTAACTTTTCATGCTCTGCTACTCACTAAAAGACCATGAGATAGGCTTCCACGTCATCTGTGGGCATCATCTTTTGGAGTGAACTTTGTACCGCAGTCCGTGCTGTTGGTAACGCTCCCCGGCTTCATGACACGGCAGCATTTTCACCGGTAAGTCGCAAAGCCGCCACTGCCTCACTCAGCACAGCCATTTTTCTTGGCCTGTGCCTGGTGCTGTCATTTGTCAGCCTGTGCAAAGGTTTGCTGCTGCTGCAAAATCAGCTGTTGAAGAATGGCTTGTCCAAATTTTTGCCAAAGTACTCCATTACATCAGCCGTGAAGTGAACTGGCAGGTCTGTGCAACAAACTTTTTAGGTGTCTGTCTCTTTAAGACTGCATTTTTGAATCCAACTGCCCGCATCCGACACCATATGTGGGGGTCAGCTCAATAGTAGTAGGCACAGCAGTCAGAGACAGTGACACAATGGCACAGTTCACACAGGGGTTTGCCTGTTTTCTTTATTCTCATCCACAAACAGAATATAAGGCCTTTACATTCAGGCAAAGATACTAAATAAATTCCTGCTTGGCTGAGCACTAACTAAACACAACATTTCCCTTTCTATACGGGCGGCCTACTACCAGCCAATACAATACAATTCAAAATAAACTCACAGTGTACTTTTTTTGTTGCTTTAGCAGACTTCAGCAGCAATGGTGAAAGCCAGTCAGTTCAACCAGTCCCCACACAGACATGCTCATAGTGCAAACCTTTATAGCCCAGAAATGAGCTGAGCTCCATCACCTGGCTGAGAGCTCTATATGAAACCTGTTCTGGACAGGAAGGGAATGAGGAGCCCCGCTACCAACCTGCATCCTCATTCCATTAAAATCCAGGCCCGACAACACCATTTACCAAAGTCCTCAGCAAACTATGTTTTGCTAAGGAAGAACATCTTTTCCTGGATTTCTAATATCTCACCCAGGTTTCCTAGTTGAGATATCCACCTCCTGTAGCATAGTACATGGTATATGAAAGAAACCTAGGCGAAATATAACGATTCTCTACTACTTTTACAGTTACTCTCTCACAGCCCCACAAACTGACTTCAGACCTGAACTGGTCCCCTCCTCTTGTGTTAGGGTCAGAACCGACCCGTTTTCAGGTTTTGAATGTCTATAAGTATCACATAAATTTGTTTATTGCATCAAGATTTTTTTACTTTGTCAGGAATCTCTATTTAAACAATGTAATAGAAAAAGAATCCTTTTCACTAAATTATAAAATACTGTGGTGAAAATTAAGACGTTTATGGTGTTAGGGTCAATTCTGACCCAGTTATAATATAGGATTATAGGACACTAATTAGTGCCAAAACTGAAATCATAAACACTCTCTCTGCTTAGTAAAACTGACAGACAATCACCTCTCAACCCTGTGAGCTGTAGTTAGGGAGGGGCCTATCTCTTTGCCTGCTTGTCTGCTTCTCTAAATAAAGTAAATATTCTATTGAGGTTTATTTTACCATTTTTTAAATTTGAAAATGAGAGGTATGCTATCAAAAGAAAGGTCTAAGGGGTCACACCAAAAATATTAAAACCAATCTTTTCAAGGATAAAGAAGCCTAACAAGGTAATTAAGAGGTAAGAAACAAATTGGATGATAAATAATTGTTCAGAGGGTATTTTATGGCTGATTTAAGACACGGGTCAAAACCGACCCGTTAACATCATGGATAGTAACAGAAAGCTAACATAAGAGGAGGGTTAAAAAGTGGGTTTTGGAAATTCTTTAAAATTTTAAGAATTGCTTCTAAAATTCTAAGCCTTCTAAAATCCTAAAAAAATAAAAGGACATTTGCAAAATGATGCCAACATAAAGTAGACATATGGGGAATGTTAAGTAATAAATATTTTATGAGGTATTACTTTCTAGTTTAAAAGCATAGAAATTGAAATTTTTAGAAATGCAAGTTTTTCTAAATGTTTGGTAAATTTTGGATTATTACTGTCATGAAGTACAATGTGTCACGAGAAAACATTCTCAGAATGGCTTGGATAAGTAAAAGCGTTCCAAAGTTATTACCACATAAAGTGACACATGTCAGATTTGCAAAATTAGGCTCTGTCAGGAAGGGGGTAAATGGCCCAGATGTGAAGTGGTTAATAGTGGTGTCGATATAAGGAGATACGTTTCGGTGGAAGATAGTTTGTTTTTAAATGTTTTTAATTGATTTTAATGCTGCTGCTCCCAAAAAAGGGAGGATTTTTCAATGCTTGTTCAGAACAAGCCACTGCTTCTTCCAGTGCTACCGTATGTATAAACATGGGCAGGCACCTGCTCCCATTAAGACAAGTTTTTTGGATGTTTGTTCAGAGCAACTCACTATTTCTTCTGATACTACAGTGTGTGAATATAAACATTTGCAGGCATCTGCCCCCTATAAGGACAATTTTTGGAACTTTTTGCATTTTCAAAAGCAATAAAGTTGACAATGCAGTGGTTTTTTCTTTAAACAGGCTGTCTGTTAAAACTGTCAGTCATGCATCTACCTATAGCCGTATATGTCAACAAGAGGGGAAAAAATTTGAGTCCTAGGACACCTCTGAGTGTAATGCACCAATTTTCAGGAAAATTGTAGCACTTTCTATTCAGGTAGAATCAATTGGGACCCCCCCTCCCCCGATCAGATATGATCAATATTAGCAGCTGCTTAAGTTGCTTATTTCATGGTAGTATAAATGTTAAGGGGTTTTTTAACCCAAGTAAGCAAAAAGCTGTATTTCTGGCCTAAATGTGACACTCATTTATGCACCTATAATCCTAGATGTGCACTATATGAAAAATATGTTTTTTTTCACCCCAGTATGCCCCAGTAAGCAAAAAGCTGTATTTCTGGCCTAAATGTGACACTCACTTATGCACCTATAATCCTAGATGTGCACTATATGAAACAGATGTTTTTTTTTTACCCCAGTATGCCCCAGTAAGCAAAAAGCTATATTTCTAGCCTAAATGTGACACTCACTTATGCACGTCTAATCCCAGATGTACAGTATATCAGAGGGATTATTAAGCCCAGTAAGCAAAAAGCCGTATTTGTGGCCTAAATCTCACAGTCACTTATGCACTTATAATCCTAGATGTGCACTATATGAAACAGATGTTTTTTTTTTCACCACAGTATGCCCCAGTCAGCAAAAAGCCATATTTGTGGCCTAAATTTCACAGTCACTTATGCATGTCTAATCCCAGATGTGCAGTATATCAGAGGGTTTATTAACCCCAGTAAGCAAAAAGCCGTATTTTTGGCCTAAATTTCACAGTCACTTATGCACCTATAATCCTAGATGTGCACTATATGAAACAGATGTTTTATTCACCCCAGTATGCCCCAGTAAGCAAAAAGCCATATTTCTGGCCTAAATTTCACAGTCACTTATGCACCTTTAATCCTAGATGTGCACTATATGAAACAGATGTTATTTCACCCCAGTATGCCCCAGTAAGCAAAAAGCTGTATTTGTGGCCTAAATGTGACACTCAATTATGCACGTCTAATCCCAGATGTGCAGTATTTCAGAGGGTTTATTAATCCCAGTAAGCAAAAAGCCATATTTGTGGCCTAAATTTCACAGTCACTTAATGCACCTATAATCCTAGATGTGCACTATATGAAACAGATGATTTTTTTTTTTCACCCCAGTAATCCCCAGTAAGCAAAAAGCTGTATTTCTGGCCTAAATGTGACACTCACTTATGCACGTCTAATCCCAGATGTGCAGTATATCAGAGGGTTTATAAAAACCCCAGTAAGCAAAAAGCTGTATTTCTGGCCTAAATGTAACACTCACTTATGCACCTACAATCCTAGATGTGCACTATATGAAACAGATGTTTTTTTTTCACCCCAGTAAGCCCCAGTAAGCAAAAAGCTGTATTTCTGGTCTAAATGTGACACTCACTTATGCACGTCTAATCCTAGATGTGCAGTATATCAGAGGGTTTTTTAACCCCTGTAAGCAAAAAGCTGTATTTCTTACCTAAATGTGACACTCACTTATGCACCTATAATCCTAGATGTGCACTATATGAAACAGATGTTTTTTCCCCCCAGTAAGCCCCAGTAAGCAAAAAGCTGTATTTCTGGTCTAAATGTGAAACTCACTTATGCACGTCTAATCCTAGATGTGCAGTATATCAGAGGGTTTATTAACCCCAGTAAGCAAAAAGCCGTATTTGTGGCCTAAATCTCACAGTCACTTATGCACCTATAATCCTAGATGTGCACTATATGAAACAGATGTTTTTTTTTTACCCCAGTATGCCCCAGTAAGCAAAAAGCTATATTTCTAGCCTAAATGTGACACTCACTTATGCACGTCTAATCCCAGATGTACAGTATATCAGAGGGATTATTAAGCCCAGTAAGCAAAAAGCCGTATTTGTGGCCTAAATTTCACAGTCACTTATGCACTTATAATCCTAGATGTGCACTATATGAAACAGATGGTTTTTTTTTCACCACAGTATGCCCCAGTCAGCAAAAAGCCATATTTGTGGCCTAAATTTCACAGTCACTTATGCATGTCTAATCCCAGATGTGCAGTATATCAGAGGGTTTATTAACCCCAGTAAGCAAAAAGCCGTATTTTTGGCCTAAATTTCACAGTCACTTATGCACCTATAATCCTAGATGTGCACTATATGAAACAGATGTTTTATTCACCCCAGTATGCCCCAGTAAGCAAAAAGCCATATTTCTGGCCTAAATTTCACAGTCACTTATGCACCTTTAATCCTAGATGTGCACTATATGAAACAGATGTTATTTCACCCCAGTATGCCCCAGTAAGCAAAAAGCTGTATTTGTGGCCTAAATGTGACACTCACTTATGCACGTCTAATCCCAGATGTGCAGTATTTCAGAGGGTTTATTAACCCCAGTAAGCAAAAAGCCATATTTGTGGCCTAAATTTCACAGTCACTTAATGCACCTATAATCCTAGATGTGCACTATATGAAACAGATGATTTTTTTTTTTCACCCCAGTAATCCCCAGTAAGCAAAAAGCTGTATTTCTGGCCTAAATGTGACACTCACTTATGCACGTCTAATCCCAGATGTGCAGTATATCAGAGGGTTTATAAAAACCCCAGTAAGCAAAAAGCTGTATTTCTGGCCTAAATGTAACACTCACTTATGCACCTACAATCCTAGATGTGCACTATATGAAACAGATGTTTTTTTTTCACCCCAGTAAGCCCCAGTAAGCAAAAAGCTGTATTTCTGGTCTAAATGTGACACTCACTTATGCACGTCTAATCCTAGATGTGCAGTATATCAGAGGGTTTTTTAACCCCTGTAAGCAAAAAGCTGTATTTCTTACCTAAATGTGACACTCACTTATGCACCTATAATCCTAGATGTGCACTATATGAAACAGATGTTTTTTCCCCCCAGTAAGCCCCAGTAAGCAAAAAGCTGTATTTCTGGTCTAAATGTGAAACTCACTTATGCACGTCTAATCCTAGATGTGCAGTATATCAGAGGGTTTATTAACCCCAGTAAGCAAAAAGCCGTATTTGTGGCCTAAATCTCACAGTCACTTACGCACCTATAATCCTAGATGTGCACTATATGAAACAGATGTTTTTTTTTTCACCACAGTATGCCCCAGTAAGCAAAAAGCCGTATTTGTGGCCTAAATTTCACAGTCACTTATGCATGTCTAATCCCAGATGTGCAATATATCAGAAGGTTTATTAACCCCAGTAAGCAAAAAGCCATATTTGTGGCCTAAATTTCACAGTCACTTATGCACCTATAATCCTAGATGTGCACTATATGAAACAAATGTTTTTTTTCACCCCAGTATGCCCCAGTAAGCAAAAAGCCGTATTTGTGGCCTAAATTTCACAGTCACTTATGCACGTCTAATCCCAGATTTGCAGTATATCAGAGGGTTTTTTAACCCCAGTAAGCAAAAAGCTGTATTTGTGGCCTAAATTTCACAGTCACTTATGCACCTTTAATCCTAGATGTGCACTATATGAAACAGATGTTTTTTTTTACCCCAGTATGCCCTATTAAGCAAAAAGCTGTATTTCTGGCCTAAATGTGACACTCACTTATGCATGTCTAATCCCAGATGTGCAGTATTTCAGAGGGTTTATTAACCCCAGTAAGCAAAAAGCCGTATTTGTGGCCTAAATTTCACAGTCACTTATGCACCTATAATCCTAGATGTGCACTATATGAAACAGATGATTTTTTTTTTACCCCAGTAAGCAAAAAGCCGTATTTGTGGCCTAAATTTCACTGTCACTTATGCATGTCTAATCCCAGATGTGCAGTATATCAGAGGGTTTATTAACCCCAGTAAGCAAAAAGCTGTATATCTGGCCTAAATGTGACACTCACTTATGCACCTATAATCCTAGATGTGTACTATATGAAACAGAAGGTTTTTTTTTCACCCCAGTAAGCAAAAAGCTGTATTTCTGGCCTAAATGTGACACTCACTTATGCACCTATAATCCTAGATGTGCAGTATATCAGAGGGTTTATTAACCCCAGTAAACAAAAAGCTGTATTTCTGGCCTAAATGTGACACTCACTTATGCACCTATAATACTAGATGTGCACTATATGAAACAGATAGGTTTTTTTTTCGCCCCAGTATGCCCCAGTATGAGAAAGCCGTATTTCTGGCCTAAATTTCACAGTCACTTTTGCAGCGATAATCCTAGATGTGCACTATATGAAAAAAAGGTTTTTTTTAACCCTAGTGTCTCAAAGCAGTATTTCAGGACTTGCAGACATGCAGATATCCTGTGCTGGTGCACTATCGTTGCATAAAATGGCTGCCGATTATGTATTAATATTGACAAACTGAAGGAAAAAAAATCATTTTCACTAGTAGTTGGCTCAGGGCAGGCTTAAAAAAATTGTGCACTTCACCCACAAAACACATTTGCTGTAGATCGCTGAGTAAAGAAGCAGTTCTGAATCTTCTTAAGATTTCTCCCTGATCTCTCCCTCACAGCAGCTGCAGCCTATCCCTACACTAATCCGAGCAGAGTGACGGGCGGCGCTACGTGACTCCAGCTTAAATAGAGGCTGGGTCACATGCTGCAGTTGGCCAATCACAGCCATGCCAATAGTAGGCATGGCTGTGATGGCCTTTTGGGGCAAGTAGTATGACGCTTGTTGATTGGCTGCTTTGCAGCCTTTCAAAAAGCGCCATAAAAATCGCTGAACACCGAACCCAAACTTTTACGTAAATGTTCGGGTTAGTGTCGCTCAACTCTACTACTGAGCATTTCAGGGAAAGATTGTTTATAGTGTAGGGAAAGGATAGGGAGGCATTATCCACACCGTATGGAGAGAACAGGGTCCAATAGGGAAGTGTAAAGCCTGGGTAATAGGAGCGATTGCTTGCTGCACTAATTGGGGTTACTAAAAGTGATCTATTACTACTGATTTTAGGTTGTTTTAAAGAGTACTTGTAGTAATCCTAGCATCTTTTATTGTGTTAAAAGTGTGGTCTAATACAGCCAGTTTTGAGGTGTCTTACTTTTAAATATATAAAAGTACTTCCATTCATCTTGCCTCTGGGGTGAATCTTCAGTCTGATACAACCAGTTTTTTGGTGTGCTAATTTAAAATTTATAAAAGTATGTCAATTCAGCCTTGGTTTTGGGGTTAATTTGCAGTCTCAGTTTGCAGTTTTTTATTTTTTATTATTTCATATATAAAAGTACATCCATTCATCCTTTCTTTTGGGATGAAAGTGCTGTCTGATACAACCAGTTTTGGGGTGTGTTTATTTCATATATAAAAGTATATAGCGTGTAACAGAACAGGTTCTGTAGAAATCTACATGGAATCAGCTGACTACGGTGTAAAAGGAGTGCGCTTCTGCTTGACGCTAACATCAACCTACAAGGCTGAGTTCATACTTGAGTTATTTGGTCAGTTTTGGCCCCATAACTGCCCAAATAAGTGAAGTGTGCAGTGATTCTAAGAGCGACACACTAAGGCCCCTTTCACATGGGCGAGTTTTCCACGCGGGTGCAATGCGTGAGGTGAACGCATTGCACCCGCACTGAATCCGGACTCATTAATTTCTATGGGGCTGTGCACATGAGCTGTGATCTTCACGCATTACTTGTGCGTTGCGTGAAAATCGCAGCAAGCTCTATTTTGTGCGTTTTTCACGCAACGCAGGACCCATAGAAGTGAATGGGGTTGCGTAAAAATTGCAAGCATCCGCAAGCAAGTGCAGATGCGGTGCGATTTTCACGCACGGTAGCTAGGAGACGATCGGGATGGAGACCCGATAATTATTATTTTCCCTTATAACATGGTTATAAGGGAAAATAATAGCATTCTTAATACAGAATGCATAGTACAATAGGGCTGGAGGGGTTAAAAAAATAATAATAATAATCTTTTACCATGTTGATGGATCATGTGACGGACCATGTGATGAGTAGAGATGGCCCGAACTATCCGACGGCGAACAGTTCCCGGCGAACATAGCTTGTTCGCGTTCGCCTCTGCCGGGCGAACACATGCGATGTTCGGTCCGCCCCCTATACATCATCATTGAGCAAACTTTGACCCTGTACCTCACAGTCAGCAGACACATTCCAGCCAATCAGCAGCATACCCTCCCTCCCAGACCCTCCCACCTCCTGCACAGCATCCATTTTAGATTCATTCTGAAGCTGCAGTCTTAGTGAGAGGAGGGAGACTGTAACTGCTGCTGATTTAATTGGGAAATCGATAGCTAGGCTAGTGAATTCAGTGTCCACTCCAGTCCTGAAAGACTCATCTGATCTCTGCTGTAAGGACAGCGTCCTGACAGCACCCCAAAAAGCCCTTTTTAGGGCTGCAACATTAGTCTGCTTTTTTTTTTTCCTTTATATACATATTGCAGTTGCCTGGCCTGCCTGTGTGTGAGGAGCTGCAGGCCCACAGACTGTAGTGTGCCCACTGCCAGTGCTCACCCCTGTCATTCCGTGTGGCACAGGACTTTGCTTAAAAAAAGGCACTTAATTTTTACACTTTAATCTAAGGTTAGTTGCCTGCCAGTGTGTGGCAGGCTGACTTCCACTGACTGTAGTGTGCCCACTGCCAGTGCCCACCACTCATACCGGCTGGCACAGGACTTTGCATAAAAAAGGCATTTAATTTTTACACTTTAGTGTAATTTCAGCTGCTTGCCTGCTGCTAGTGTGTGTCAGGCCGACTTCAACTGACTGTAGTGTGCCCACTGCCAGTGCCCACCCCTGTCATCCCGTGTGGCACAGGACTTTGCTTAAAAAAAAGGCACTTCATTTTTACACTTTAATCTAAGGTTAGTTGCCTGCCAGTGTGTGTCAGGCCGACTTCAACTGACTGTAGTGTGCCCACTGCCAGTGCCCACCCCTGTCATCCCGAGTGGCACAGGACTTTGCTTAAAAAATAGGCACTTAATTTTTACACTTTAATCTAAGGTTAGTTGCCTGCCAGTGTGTGTCAGGCTGACTTCCACTGACTGTAGTGTGCCCACTGCCAGTGCCCACCACTCATACCGGCTGGCACAGGACTTTGCTTAAAAAAGGCATTTAATTTTTACACTTTAATGTAATTTCAGCTGCTTGCCTGCTGCTAGTGTGTGTCAGGCCGACTTCAACTGACTGTAGTGTGCCCACTGCCAGTGCCCACCCCTGTCATACCGAGTGGCACAGGACTTTGCTTAAAAAATAGGCACTTAATTTTTACACTTTAATCTAAGGTTAGTTGCCTGCCAGTGTGTGTCAGGCTGACTTCCACTGACTGTAGTGTGCCCACTGCCAGTGCCCACCACTCATACCGGCTGGCACAGGACTTTGCTTAAAAAAGGCATTTAATTTTTACACTTTAATGTAATTTCAGCTGCTTGCCTGCTGCTAGTGTGTGTCAGGCCGACTTCAACTGACTGTAGTGTGCCCACTGCCAGTGCCCACCCCTGTCATACCGAGTGGCACAGGACTTTGCTTAAAAAATAGGCACTTAATTTTTACACTTTAATCTAAGGTTAGTTGCCTGCCAGTGTGTGTCAGGCTGACTTCCACTGACTGTAGTGTGCCCACTGCCAGTGCCCACCACTCATACCGGCTGGCACAGGACTTTGCATAAAAAAGGCATTTAATTTTTACACTTTAGTGTAATTTCAGCTGCTTGCCTGCTGCTAGTGTGTGTCAGGCCGACTTCAACTGACTGTAGTGTGCCCACTGCCAGTGCCCACCCCTGTCATACCGAGTGGCACAGGACTTTGCTTAAAAAATAGGCACTTAATTTTTACACTTTAATCTAAGGTTAGTTGCCTGCCAGTGTGTGTCAGGCTGACTTCCACTGACTGTAGTGTGCCCACTGCCAGTGCCCACCACTCATACCGGCTGGCACAGGACTTTGCTTAAAAAAGGCATTTCATTTTTACACTTTAATGTAATTTCAGCTGCTTGCCTGCTGCTAGTGTGTGTCAGGCCGACTTCAACTGACTGTAGTGTGCCCACTGCCAGTGCCCACCCCTGTCATACCGAGTGGCACAGGACTTTGCTTAAAAAATAGGCACTTAATTTTTACACTTTAATCTAAGGTTAGTTGCCTGCCAGTGTGTGTCAGGCTGACTTCCACTGACTGTAGTGTGCCCACTGCCAGTGCCCACCACTCATACCGGCTGGCACAGGACTTTGCATAAAAAAGGCATTTAATTTTTACACTTTAGTGTAATTTCAGCTGCTTGCCTGCTGCTAGTGTGTGTCAGGCCGACTTCAACTGACTGTAGTGTGCCCACTGCCAGTGCCAACCACTGATACCGGGTGGCACAGTAGCTTGCCGATAAATAAGGCATTTAATTTTTAGACAGTAGTCTAAATTCAGTTGCTTGCCTGCTGCCAGTGTGTGTCAGGCCCGCTTCCACTGACTGTAGTGTGCCCACTGCCAGTGCCAACCACTGATACCGGGTGGCACAGTAGCTTGCCGATAAATAAGGCATTTAATTTTTAGACAGTAGTCTAAATTCAGTTGCTTGCCTGCTGCCAGTCAGTGTGTCAGGCCCTCTTCCACTGACTGTAGTGTGCCCACTGCCAGTGCCAACCACTCATACCGGGTGGCACAGTAGCTTGCCGATAAATAAGGCATTTAATTTTTAGACAGTAGTCTAAATTCAGTTGCTTGCCTGCTGCCAGTCAGTGTGTCAGGCCCTCTTCCACTGACTGTAGTGTGCCCACTGCCAGTGCCAACCACTCATACCGGGTGGCACAGTAGCTTGCCGATAAATAAGGCATTTAATTTTTACACTTTAGTGTAATTTCAGTTGCTTGCCTGCTGCCAGTGTGTGTCAGGCCCGCTTCTACTGGATGTTTTAAAGCACGTTATTCCAAACAATTTAGGAATGTTAGTTGATTTATGCCCTTTATGGATTAAAACCCGACTCTGCGTCCACTACGTAATTTTCCATGGGAGTTTTGCCATAGATCCCACTCCGGCATGCCACAGTCCAGGTGTTAGACCCCTTGAAACAACTTTCTCATCACTATTGTGGCCAGAAAGAGTCCCTGTGGGTTTTAAAATTCGCCTGTCTATTGAAGTCTATGGCGGTTCGCCCGGTTCGCCAGTTCGCGAACATTTGCGGAAGTTCGCGTTCGCTGTTCGCGAACTGAAAATTTTATGTTCGCGACATCACTAGTGATGAGCGCAGTGACGTCATCACAGGTCCTTTACCCAGGTCCTGAAGAAAGAAGACAGAAGAGAAGCCGGGCTGCGCGATCAAGTGGATTAAGGTAAGTTAAATTTTATAATATTTTTTAACCCTTCCAGCCCTATTGTACTATGCATTATGTATTTAGAATGCTATTATTTTCCCTTATAACCATGTTTTTATAGAATACAATATAACAAAAGAGACAGATTGGGATGAAAAATCACATTTATTTGATAAGTAAAGGCATCAGGGTAAGGTGTCTATGTATTGATTAGATTATAAGTTTTGCTGTTTTAAAGATCCAGCGTTCTGTTCACTTCTTGCATGCTCCTGTTCCTTTTCCCTGGCTGGCATCTGAAAAAATAAGAAACAATACTATTACTGTTTCCCAATTCAGATCATAGTTACTGCTTGAGAGTTGAGAAGAGCTTAGAAATCATTGGAAGACATTTTTTTTATTAATGGAAAATTATGTGTTTGTCACCCATTTAAAAAATTTTCTCCTAAAAAACAGATCACCTTGCGTCACACAGTAGTCTCAGCAGTGACGTGCCCAAAGCAGCATGTGACCCAGAAGAAACATGCCACTTGGGGACACACCACCTACTGTATGAAACCAGCTAGCAGCTAGTGCTGGAAGTTGACATGAGGGGAACTGGAAGCTTTAGTGAAGACAGGAGTCAGGGAGCTGTAACCGAACATTGGGGAGCAGGTATAGCTTTCTTTACAGATACTGGTGGGTACTGGGAAGGAGGGGAATTAAAGACTCCTCTGGATAATTCACCAGTATCTAATTGGTGGGGGTCTGACACACCCGAGCTCTGCCAATCAGCTGTTTGAGAAGGCACCAGCACTGACACTAGTGCCTTCTCTCAGCTCCCCAAGCATAGCACCATACATTGTACAGTGGCTGTGCTTGTCATCGCAGATCAGCCCTATTCACTTCAACGTGACCGATGAACGTGACGTCACATGGCCTTGGCTTTCAGTGTGATGTATTCGAATCATCAATTATGTAATAAATGAAAAATGCTATCCAGTTTTTATGCACCATGTTATGCAGTAGGAGCTGAACAGGTTAATATACACTGCGTGCAGAATTATTAGGCAAATGAGTATTTTGACCACATCATCCTCTTTATGCATGTTGTCTTACTCCAAGCTGTATAGGCTCGAAAGCCTACTACCAATTAAGCATATTAGGTGATGTGCATCTCTGTAATGAGAAGGGGTGTGGTCTAATGACATCAACACCCTATATTAGGTGTCCATAATTATTAGGCAACTTCCTTTCCTTTGGCAAAATGGGTCAAAAGAAGGACTTGACAGGCTCAGAAAAGTCAAAAATAGTGAGATATCTTGCAGAGGGATGCAGCACTCTTAAAATTGCAAAGCTTCTGAAGCGTGATCATCGAACAATCAAGCGTTTTTTTCAAAATAGTCAACAGGGTCGCAAGAAGCGTGTGGAAAAACCAAGGCGCAAAAGAACTGCCCATGAACTGAGAATAGTCAAGCGTGCAGCTGCCAAGATGCCACTTGCCACCAGTTTAGCCATATTTCAGAGCTGCAACATCACTGGAGTGCCCAAAAGCACAAGGTGTGCAATACTCAGAGACATGGCCAAGGTAAGAAAGGCTGAAAGACGACCACCACTGAACAAGACACACAAGCTGAAACGTCAAGACTGGGCCAAGAAATATCTCAAGACTGATTTTTCTAAGGTTTTATGGACTGATGAAATGAGAGTGAGTCTTGATGGGCCAGATGGATGGGCCCGTGGCTGGATTGGTAAAGGGCAGAGAGCGCCAGTCCGACTCAGATGCCAGCAAGGTGGAGGTGGAGTACTGGTTTGGGCTGGTATCATCAAAGATGAGCTTGTGGGGCCTTTTCGGGTTGAGGATGGAGTCAAGCTCAACTCCCAGTCCTACTGCCAGTTTCTGGAAGACACCTTCTTCAAGCAGTGGTACAGGAAGAAGTCTGCATCCTTCAAGAAAAACATGATTTTCATGCAGGACAATGCTCCATCACACGCGTCCAAGTACTCCACAGCGTGGCTGGCAAGAAAGGGTATAAAAGAAGAAAATCTAATGACATGGCCTCCTTGTTCACCTGATCTGAACCCCATTGAGAACCTGTAGTCCATCATCAAATGTGAGATTTACAAGGAGGGAAAACAGTACACCTCTCTGAACAGTGTCTGGGAGGCTGTGGTTGCTGCTGCACGCAATGTTGATGGTGAACAGATCAAAACACTGACAGAATCCATGGATGGCAGGCTTTTGAGTGTCCTTGCAAAGAAAGGTGGCTATATTGGTCACTGATTTGTTTTTGTTTTGTTTTTGAATGTCAGAAATGTATATTTGTGAATGTTGAGATGTTATATTGGTTTCACTGGTAAAAATAAATAATTGAAATGGGTATATATTTGTTTTTTGTTAAGTTGCCTAATAATTATGCACAGTAATAGTCACCTGCACACACAGATATCCCCCTAAAATAGCTAAAACTAAAAACAAACTAAAAACTACTTCCAAAAATATTCAGCTTTGATATTAATGAGTTTTTGGGGTTCATTGAGAACATGGTTGTTGTTCAATAATAAAATTAATCCTCAAAAATACAACTTGCCTAATAATTCTGCACTCCCTGTATAGTTTGAAACTTTTTGATGAATTCTGCACAATTTGAGTTTAAAAGTCAAATGGGCGGTATGGTCATTGATTGACAGCGTTCTCTGTATGAGTGTGCATACAGATATATCTGACATCATTGAGTAGACCCCACCACCTAGGCTCAGAATGAGAAGATGATTATATGAATAAAATTCAAATTATACTGAAAATGTTACCATAAACTAATTTGACAGGTGGACTTTAACTTCATCCTATGTACAAGTTTGTGGCCTTACAGTTTTACCGATAAAACTGTTATTTACCTGCAAAGTATGTGGCTATTAACAAGAAATGTATAAACTCACTATGTGAGGCTGTACTCTCTTACCCTGGATCTTTTTTATTGAATGCTTGCATTACTTCAGCCTTTGCTCTAGAAGATATTACTTTACAAAGCAGTACCACCTCACAGATATTCCAAACTATAGTGTCCAAACAGTGCTGTAAGCCAAAACATGTCAGCACAGTAACCACACTATCCACATGGAGTGACCTCTAACACTGCCCTGTTAACTGAACTGCCCAAGAAATTTTGCCCCAGTACTCTATAGTATCTTCGGAGTAGTTACTGCAGATATTGTTTGATGGGAAACTGTCCTAAATCACAAACACTTACTGAATCTTGGATACATGATTGTCATGTTATTTTAATGAAAGGGTCTTGGTCCTCATTAAATGGACCCATGCGCCAAATGTGGCTCCTGATCACATTATGGCCATCCTGTGCATATCATATTATGGAACTGAATAAAGTGGGTTTTCCAAATATTTACTGTTTTGGAATATCAAAGATGTTCTGAAAATCTTGTTGAATATGGCCCACCAACAATCTTCAAAAAACAAGATGTTCAAGTTCTTATTTTAGGTCTTACCTGATTTGCTACCATCGCAAGAATCCTGGCCCCAACCGGCACCACCGCCTTAATTAGAAAGAGAGTGTAATTTCCTTTTTAGAAGGCATATAGACTGCTTTCTAAACTTTTATGATTGGTTTTCTTTCCTCATTCTAATGTGAATTAATTTGTTCTTGACACTAATCATACAGCTCCTGCACTGTTTTATTACATGCGTCTGAGGCTTCTAAACAGGCTTAACTATTAATGACCTATCGTCAAGGTACTATAGGTCATCGATATCACATTGGTAGGTGTCTGACTACTAACAACATTACTATAGGAGAAATAAAGACTAGCTGTGTGCTTCCCCTGGTCATGAGAGCTAATAACAGGGGTCCTAACAGCAGGGCCCTATCATAATCACTTATTACTGGTAACTTCTTACATATATAAGAGTAGCTAAAAAATAGTTATTTTAATAGGTTCATATATACACCATCCATCAAAGCACTTTATAGAAAGCACACATAGACCAAATAGCTTGCTTTGTGCTCATATATTTGCCATGGGGATTTTAGATTAATGTACCATAGACACCAAACATGAATGGCCACAGCACTTCTTATCTGGTTGCATTAGTACTTTAGTGAATATGAATGGAAAAAGTCAATATTTGACATTTTTGTGTTTTATTATTACAATACCTGATTTACTACCGCTGCCATATGAACCTTGATCTTGACATTGTTGTCCGGAGCCACCAGCTACAACAGAAATGTGAAGCTTAGTACAAGATTATAGTCAGAAAACCCATTGATCTGCATTCAGATTGCCCGTCTATTATTATTGCTATTTTTATTCCTGATGCATACAGTCTGAATATAATCGATTATACTATGCTATTTCTTGGAATATAGGTACTATACAAGACAAGAGACAAGGGAGAATAGAGTGCATACACAAAAATATAGCCAACAGCCGAGAGATTTAAAATATTTGGCAGTACAAATACATACCCATAAACATGTTTATTTTAGTGTGACATGTTCATGAATGTGTTCTCTCTTTCTTTTTTTGTACTTACATGTACAGGATCCACCTTTCTGCTGGTCATCTCCACACAAGGTCATGTTCTGCTTGCCATATCCACCACCACAATCTCCTCCAGAGGCATCTTTCTGATATCCGCCACCACAGTCACCTCCAGAGCTACCTTGTTGATATCCTCCTCCAGAACCTCCTTGCTGATATCCGCCACCACAGTCACCTCCAGAGCTGCCTTGTTGATATCCACCTCCTGAACCTCCTTGCTGATATCCGCCACCACAGTCACTCCCAGAGCTTCCTTTTTGATATCCACCTCCAGAACCTCCTTGTTGAAATCCGCCACTACAGTCACCACCAGAGCTGCCTTGTTGAAAGCCCCCTCCTGAGCTACCTAGTTTACATCCATCACCAGAGCCACTTGACTGACATCCGCCACCAGAGCTACCACTGCCAGATCCTCCTTTCTGATATCCACCACCACAGTCATCACCAGAGCTGCCTTTTTGGTTTCCACCACCAGATTTGCCTTTAACACCAGACATGATAACTACAGTATGTATAAAGCAAAGCCAATTCTTAAAGGAACAGCTGTATGTCCACTATATTGGTAAAAGGCTCCTTTTATAGTCCTGAGGTAATCATAAACATAAATTGGGTTGTCTTTCCATTGGCTGTAATTTGTAATTTTTTTTTACAAGGATGAAGCAACATGTATAATTTAGAATCAAATTATTTTGGACAATATATTCTGTAAGCTGAAAGTCAGGGTGTTTCCTTGCGCTGCACTTTAGAGACTCTAAAACTATTGCTTACATGACTCGTCATTAAATTATATAGCTACCTCAAATCATAAATTATGTATAGTATTAACTAGAGGTTCCATTCCAAAATCACTCAGTTTAGAAGATAAACTATTTTCCATATACTATTTTAGTGCTCTTATTAAGATAAACAAAATAAGAGTATTGCAGGTCTGATACCTTTTAATGGCTAACAAAAATAGAAGTAATGATGTCAATGTTACATTACAAATTACTAAGTGTGCAGTCATGGTGTATGTTTATGCATAATAATATAACTTTGGTCGTCCATACGAGTTTTTATGCTTGTCATTGTCGCCTTATTCTACAGAGTTTTTCAAGTGCTGCAATAAGCCCTGCAATGGTATCTGGTGGCAGCTGAAAGATGGAGCTGAGCATGTGCCGACAAATATGATAAAGAACAAATAGCAGGTACTGTAGTGCTTTACAGCTAAGAGTGGGTTTTATGTGTACAAAAAAAAATATACGCATGATGCCATACAGTTGCAACCATTCACCATAGAGTTCCATTGTAAAAAAAAAAAATATATATTTTAACATATCCATTTTTTTACCGGACTCTGCAGGATACAAATACGTGGTGTGCTATACTTTTATATCCTTTATCCGTTAAATGGATGACAAAAACGTGTTGTGAACCCACCCTACATTGTGCTGAATAACTCAGTGGCTATATAAATTTTTTAATTACATGCAATTTCAAATGTATTTAGATCCAGGTGATATTAGGGTACACTTAGTATTGGCCTAGAACAAGCCTGTGTCATAGTGACACAAAATATGGCCTCATAAGCTAAGGCAATAAAAAAAATATATAAGTTATAGTTGCTGAAACGCAAAGGGGAAAAAAAAGGCAGAAAATGCAAAATGTAACTGATCATTGAGGCCCAAATAGGCCTGATCATTAAGGGGTTAATCAAAATTCTGTGTTGAAAATATAAATATAATTCAGTTGGTTCTCCTTATTGATGTATGTTCAGATTTCAGCTAATTTCTCATCAGGGAATCTTGGAACACTGTAATCATACAAGTAAAGATAGTGGTACATTCATTTGACTAGAATATAACTCTTGGGGGGTCAATTCTTATTGTGAAATATGCCTATATTAGATTAACCATTGCGCCACAATCTGTGACTTTTCACTCTTCAAGTGGACATGGAGGGGAAGGGGACGGGCTAGCAGGCCATTCATCATTTTCCACACCTGTTTTAGGCTAGGAAGCTGGCTGACATTTAGACTGGCCCTGGATGCGCCAAAATTATGTAGAGGCCGGCACCTCTTCATAATTTTGGCCAATCCAACGGCAGATATTGGGTTTATTTAGACCAGCACCTAAAACGCCAGTCTTAATAAATGACCCCCTTAGTAACCTCTACAGCAAATACTAAGTCTTTAGACATAAATTTTTTTAATACCATATCTTGGCTTTAACTTGGGGAAACTACTTGATGCATTTGTCTTGGCTTAAATTAAGTAATTTATTGGACCTGCCCACATTTTTTTTTAGAATTTTTATAACCTAACCCTGATTTACACTTCTCCACAACTTTTATTTGGAAGTAGCAGAGTTCAAGGGGCTGAATACAAATGAACGCCACACTTTCAGATTCATATTTATTAAAATTTTAAGTATCATTTTCTTTTCACTTCATACATACTTGGTACTTTGCGGTGGTTTATCACATAAACTCACAATAAAATATTTAAGTTTGTGGGTGTAATGTGGAAAAGTTCAGGCACTGTAAAGTGGGTAGGCAGGTTTAGCTTAGGACCTGCCTGAACTGAGACCACCTTGTTGCTTGGTAGGTGGGCTTAGATGTGTTTTGATCAGAATGTATTGACCTAGTGTCTCAGATTTTATCAATAGAGTGAGAGCTTAGTCCATATGTTATACTTGCATCTATTATTATAGTGCATTATTTTCTGTGATTGTATAAATGTAGCCATGTACATCCGCAACATTCATTATCATATAGTGCAGGATGTTTTTTTTTTTTTTTTTACCCCGTGATTTGTCTTGTCTTGAAGGAGTGGTACCTTCATTTGTGTATACGCTCTTATCTTGGGAGTAGTATTCATGTGCACTTTTGCCCCACCTATCTAATAGGCGACCTTGATTAAGGTGGTACATGTAGTTGTCTGTGCTCCTCCTCCCACCGGTTGCTGCTGCACATGGAGGTAACTAGGAGCAACACACTATATGTGCGGGGTTTGCGCTCCTGAACATAAATGCATAATGGCATAGGCAGGTTTTGCGTAGGACCCTCCTGAACTGAGACCACCTTGTCGCTTGGTAGGTGGGCTTAGATGTGTTTTGATCAAAATGTATTGACCAAGTGTCTCAGATTTTACCAATAGAGGGAGGGCTTAGTCCATATGTTATGCTTGAATCTATTATTATAGTGCATTATTTTCTGTGACTGTATAACTGTAAAGTGGGAGCTGCATTTCCCTTGAATTTTTCCTGTCAGGTCAGGCTTATAGAAGGTAAAATAAAGCTTTGGCCAATCATTTCCAAGAATTACTTTGTCCAAGCAATGAAAGTCCCATACCTACCCCCAGTCTCCTATTACATCCCTCCCATGTTACGCTGTTGGTAACTGAGCTTTGTACTTTCCATGGAAGATGGTATGCAATTGAGCTCTGCCTCTAATGCCACCAAAAATGTAAGCTTGGATAGCCATTATTCATTATTCAGCTCTCTCTGGTCTGCACTGATGAGGGGGAGTCACCCTGACACACCGGTCTGCAGATTAAGTGCTGGCTTGATTAATATCCAAGTCATGTCTCAAGTCCTGTTTAAAGGGTTGAACGATGACTTATAGGATAGATACCTTACATCTGGTGGCATTAGGGGCAGAGCTTGCTAAGAGCTCATTTGCATACCCTCTTCCCGGAATTCCAGAGGAGCGTTGCTGTCACGACCGCTATCCCAGCAGCAGTCGTGTCGCACCAGACGGAGGGGAAGGGGGACCCTTATCTACGGATGGGAAATAGAATGGCCACCCCTGAGTCACCCTAAGCTGGCACCTGTCTGCCCTGATACCCTAGACGGGGTGTGAACCCGTGCGGCGAGCTGGATGCCTAAACCCTCAGTCGCCCTAACACTGGACTGGGGAAAGGCCGATGGGAGCGCTAGTCACCATCACTCACGTCTAGGAGAACAACAGGGGAAGACAACAACAAACAATCTACAGCAGATAGACTTATCCAGTCACGAGCAGAGAAGGCGATCCCAAACACGACAGTCCACGCCGGACAAGAGCTCCACAGCAACACCATCAATCGATCTCCTTCCAAGGTCAGAGTAGCACTGGAAGTAAGGACTATATCTGGCAATGACTGCAAGTGAAACTGAAACTAATATAGTAGCTGGGAGTGGCAGACAGGACTCACCTGAGAAGAATGCCTACAAACTCCCAGTCAGGACAAAAAGGTTCACAAGGCAAAACCCAGATGACATACCCTGAACCACGGAGCAAACTCACAAGCTATCGCGAGTAGCAAGTCGCTGCGACCTTCTCCTCCCAGACCTGTCTGGATCAGTCACAGTCGTGACAGTTGCCTGTCCTATAAGACTTCTTACACCGCTTAGGTACTCTCGATAAGGAGATATAGTTGCTACAGAAACAAGCAGCCTAAAAGGGTTGTCCCACGAAATATATGTTACAGTTTTTAAACCAGCATCTGGATCTGAATACTTTTGTAATTGCATGTAATTAAAAATTTTGCATAGCCATTGAGTTATTCCATAAAAAGTATCTGTATAGCGCCACCTGCTGTTTAGTCTTTTTCCTATTGCCTGATAGGGAGAGCATGGACACACCTCCTTAGTAAAGATGTGCGAATCAAAGTTGACAAAGTTGTCGATTTGCACCGAATTTCCTCATGCTTCGTGGTAACGAAGCACATTTTTTTCTAAAATGGCTGCTGCACAAGTTAGGACATGGAGCAAAGAACTCTGGGAGCGAGGGATCACCCACAATGTCATGCATACAGCCAATCAGAAGCCAGCCAGCCCTGTGATGTCACAGCCCTATAAATAGCCTCAGTCATCTTGGTTTCAGCCATTTTCCAGTGTACAGGGTTCAATAGGGGATTTTACAGCCTGGGTAATAGAAACAATCCTATTACATCTTGCTGCATTTAATGGGGGTCCAAATTGCCATTACACTGCTGCTTTCAGGTTTGCAATAGATGATACCTCTGTAATTTCAGCAAACCATTCTTTTTATTGGGGTACACGTGCTGTGTGATACAGCCATTAACAGGATGTATTACTAGGAAATATTTATACATCTTACTTGCCCTTGTGCAGTGCAGTTATATGTTCTAAAGCCTTTTTTGGGATGTATTAGTGGGAAAAAAGGGCTTATTTGCCGTTCAGCTGTGCAGTTATAAGTTCTAAAGCCTTTTTTGTTGTGTATTAGTGGCAATGAAAAGTATTATTTGCCGTTCAGCGGTGTAGTTATATGTTCTAAAGACTTTTTTGCATGTATTAGTGGCAAAAAAATGGCTTATTAGGCAACTTTCACATTAGCGTTTTCAATTCTGCTATTGAGATCCATTATAGGATCTCAATAGTGGAAAAAAACGCTTCAGTTTTGTCCCCATTCATTGTCAATAGGGACAAAACTGAATTGAAAGAAACAGAATGCACAAAAATGCATTCCGTTTGGTTGCATCCCCATCGCGGACAGAAAAACGCTGCAAGAAGGATCCGTCCTGACACACAATGTAAGTCAATGGGGACGGATCCGTTTTCTCTAACACAATAGAAAACGGATCTGTCCCCATTGACTTTTAATGGTTTTCAAGACGGATCCGTCATGGCTACAGAAGACATAATACAACCGGATCCGTTCATGACGGATGCATGCGTTTGTATTATTGTAACGTTCTTGCAGATCCATGACAGATCCGCAAAAACAGCTAATGTGAAAGTAGCCTATGCTGTTGTGTGGTGAAGTGACAAAATTTCAGCCCTTTTTGGCGTGTATGAATGAGAAAAAAATATATTTTTTGCCGTTCAGCAGTGCAGTTATATGTTCTAAAGTCTTTTTTGGCGTGTGTTAGTGGCAAAAAAAAGTATTATTTGCCGATGTGTGGGGAAGTGACAAAATTACAGCCTTTTTTGGGGTGTATTCATTTCCTTTTTATTTACTTATTTGATCTAACATTATGTCAGACAGAGAAGTGATGGGTAGAGTTGAGCGAACACCTGGATGTTCGGGTTCGACGAGTTCGGCCGAACTTTCGAAAAATGTTCGGGTTCGGGATCCGAACTCGACCCGAACTTCATCCCGAACCCGAACCCCATAGAAGTCAATGGGGACCCGAACTTTTGGGCACTAAAAAGGCTGTAAAACACACCCGGAAAGGGCTAGAGGGCTGCAAAAGGCAGCAAAATGTAGTTAAATCCCCTGCAAACAAATGTAGATAGGGAAATGATGAGTTAACATAAAATAAATAAAAATTAAACAATATTAATTGGAGTGAGGTCCCATAGCACAGAATCAGGCTTCAAGTCACCCACCAATGGAGAAGGTCACTTACTATTATTTTGACCACAGCACCCAGACAAAGGAGAGAGGTCCCACAGCAGAGAACCAGGCATCATATCACCCACCACAGGAGTAGGCCACCATTTAGTTACTTTGACCCCTACACCCAGACGGAGGAGAGAGGTTACACAGCAGAGAATCAGGCATTTAGATCACCCACCACAGGAGTAGGCCACCATTGAATCAGACCCCGGCAACCATGTCAGATGGCACAAGCATAAGCTTTATATCAATCAGCACAGGAGAAGGCGACTTTGACAGACTTTGACCCCTACACCCAGATGGAGGAGAGAGGTTTCACAGCAGAGAATCAGGCATTTAGATCACCCACCACAGGAGTAGGCCCCAATTTAATGGGACCCCGGCAACCATGTCAGATGGCACAACCATCAGCTTCATATCAATCAGCACAGGAGAAGGCGACTTTGAAAGACTTTGACCCCTACACCCAGACGGAGGAGAGAGGTTTCACAGCAGAGAATCAGGCATTTAGATCACCCACCACAGGAGTAGGCCCCCATTGAATCAGACCCTGGCAACCATGTCAGATGGCACAACCATCAGCTTTATATCAATCAGCACAGGAGAAGGCGACTTTGAAAGACTTTGACCCCTACACCCAGATGGAGGAGAGAGGTTTCACAGCAGAGAATCAGGCATCATATCAACCACCACAGGAGAAGCCACCATTTAGTTACTTTGACCCCTGCACCCAGGAAGAGGAGAGAGGCACCACAGAACATATTCTGGCATCATATCAGCCACCACAGGAGAAGCCACCATTGAGTTACTTTGACCCCCGCACCCAGGAAGAGGAGAGAGGCACCACAGCACATATTCTGGCATCATATCAGCCACCACAGGAGAAGCCACCATTGAGTTACTTTGACCCCCGCACCCAGGAAGAGGAGAGAGGCACCACAGCACATATTCTGGCATCATATCAGCCACCACAGGAGAAGCCACCATTGAGTTACTTTGACCCCTGCAACCAGGAAGAGGAGAGAGGCCCCACAGCACATATTCTGGCATCATATCAGCCACCACAGGAGAAGCCACCATTTAGTTACTTTGACCCCTTCACCCAAACAGAGGAGAGAGGTTCCACATCAGAGAATCAGGCATCATATCAACCACCACAGGAGTAGGCCACAATTTAATGGGACCCCGGCAACCATGTCAGATGGCACAACCATCAGCTTCATATCAATCAGCACAGGAGAAGGCGACTTTGAAAGACTTTGACCCCTACACCCAGACGGAGGAGAGAGGTTTCACAGCAGAGAATCAGGCATTTACATCACCCACCACAGGAGTAGGCCCCCATTGAATCAGACCCTGGCAACCATGTCAGATGGCACAACCATCAGCTTTATATCAATCAGCACAGGAGAAGCCACCATTGAGTTACTTTGACCCCTGCACCCAGGAAGAGGAGAGAGGCCCCACAGCACATATTCTGGCATCATATCAGCCACCACAGGAGAAGCCACCATTGAGTTACTTTGACCCCCGCACCCAGGAAGAGGAGAGAGGCACCACAGCACATATTCTGGCATCATATCAGCCACCACAGGAGAAGCCACCATTGAGTTACTTTGACCCCTGCACCCAGGAAGAGGAGAGAGGCCCCACAGCACATATTCTGGCATCATACTAACCACCACAGGAGAAGCCACCATTGAGTTACTTTGACCCCTGCACCCAGGAAGAGGAGAGAGGCCCCACAGCACATATTCTGGCATCATATCAGCCACCACAGGAGAAGCCACCATTGAGTTACTTTGACCCCCGCACCCAGGAAGAGGAGAGAGGCACCACAGCACATATTCTGGCATCATATCAGCCACCACAGGAGAAGCCACCATTGAGTTACTTTGACCCCTGCACCCAGGAAGAGGAGAGAGGCCCCACAGCACATATTCTGGCATCATACTAACCACCACAGGAGAAGCCATCATTGAGTTACTTTGACCCCTGCACCCAGGAAGAGGAGAGAGGCCCCACAGCACATATTCTGGCATCATATCAGCCACCACAGGAGAAGCCACCATTGAGTTACTTTGACCCCTGCACCCAGGAAGAGGAGAGAGGCCCCACAGCACATATTCTGGCATCATATCAGCCACCACAGGAGAAGCCACCATTTAGTTACTTTGACCCCTGCACCCAGGAAGAGGAGAGAGGCACCACAGCACATATTCTGGCATCATATCAGCCACCACAGGAGAAGCCACCATTTAGTTACTTTGACCCCTTCACCCAAACAGAGGAGAGAGGTTCCACATCAGAGAATCAGGCATCATATCAACCACCACAGGAGTAGGCCACAATTTAGTTTATTTGACCCCTGCACCCAGGAAGAGGAGAGAGGCCCCACAGCACATATTCTGGCATCATATCACACACCACAGGAGAAGGCCTCTTTCAGTGATTTAGGCCTTTGGACCCAGACAGAGGAGAGAGGTCAGAGATTAGCTTCATATCCCCCAGCACAGCAGAAGACCGCTTTATTTGACTTAGGCCTCAGCACCCAGACAGAAGACAGAGGTAGCATGGCAGAGGTTATGGCTTCATGTCACCCGTTAGTTTAACCGGCCACTTTCATCTGGTTAGGCCCCGGCGCCCAGACAGAGAAGAGTTTCATTCAACTGTGGGTTTCATAAAATTTGTATCAAATAAAGAAGTGGCCCGTAGCACAACAAGACATGTTTTAGGCAGTTAATAAGGACTACTCTGCACAAGGGAGGGACAGGTCCTGTGGGATCCATGCCTGGTTCATCTTTATGAAGGTCAGCTTGTCCACGTTGGCTGTGGACAGGCGGCTGCGCTTGTCAGTAATGACGCCCCCTGCCGTGCTGAATACGCGTTCAGATAAAACGCTGGCCGCCGGGCAGGAAAGCACCTCCAAGGCATAACATGCTAACTCTGGCCACGTGGACAATTTCGAAACCCAGTAGTTGAATGGGGCCGAACCATCCGTCAGGATGTGGAGGGGTGTGCAGACATACTGTTCAACCATGTTAGTGAAATGCTGCCTCCTGCTAACACGTTCCGTATCAGGTGTCGGTGCAGATAGCTGTGGCGTGGAGACAAAACTTTTCCACATTTCTGCCATGCTAACCCTGCCCTCAGATGAGCTGGCCGTGACACAGCTGCGTTGGCGACCTCTTGCCACTCCTCTGCCTTCACCTTCCACCTGTTCCCCTGTGACATGTGGGAATGCTCTCAAGAGCGCCTCTATCAGCGTGCGCTTGTACTCGCGCATCTTACGGTCGCGCTCCAGTTCAGGAATTAAAGTGGGCACATTGTCTTTATACCGGGGATCCAGCAGGGTGGCCACCCAGTAGTCTGCACACGTTAAAACGTGGGCAACTCTGCTGTCGTTGCGCAGGCATTGGAGCATATATTCGCTCATGTGGGCCAGGCTACCCATGGGTAAGGACAAGCTGTCCTCTGTGGGAGGCGTATCGTCATCGTCCACCGTATCCCCCCAGCCACGCACCAGTGATGGGCCTGGGCTGCCACCCCGCTGTGAACTTGCGTCATCCTCGTCCCCCTCCACCTCCTCCTCCTCATCCTCCTCGTCCTCCAGTACAGTGCCTTGGCTGGCGACTTGTGAACCTGTCCTCTGCTGCTTAAACAAACCTCCCTCTGAGCCACTTCGAACAGACTGGCCCGAAAGTGTTAGAAACGAGCCCTCATCCTCCTCCTCCTCCTCCACCTGGGCCACCTCCTCTAACATCATTGCCCTAAGTGTTTTCTCAAGGAGACATAGAAGTGGTATTGTAACGCTGATAACAGTGTCATCGCCACTGGCCATGTTGGTGGAGTACTCGAAACAGCGCAGCAGGGCACACAGGTCTCGCATGGAGGCCCAATCATTGGTGGTGAAGTGGTGCTGTTCGGCAGTACGACTGACGCGAGCGTGCTGCAGCTGAAACTCCAATATGGCCTGCTGCTGCTCGCACAGTCTCTCCAGCATGTGCAAGGTGGAGTTCCACCGGGTGGGCACGTCGCATATGAGGCGGTGAGCGGGAAGGCCGAAGTTCCGCTGTAGCGCAGACAGGCGAGCAGCGGCAGGATGTGAACGGCGGAAGCGCGCACAGACGGCCCGCACTTTATGCAGCAGCTCTGACATGTTGGGGTAGTGGTGAATGAACCTCTGCACCACCAAGTTCAGCACATGCGCCAGGCAAGGGATGTGCGTCAAACCGGCTAGTCCCAGAGCTGCCACGAGATTTCGCCCATTATCGCATACCACCAGGCCTGGCTTGAGGCCCACCGGCAGAAACCACTCGTCGGTCTGATGTTCAATACCCCGCCACAACTCCTTTGCGCTGTGGGGCCTGTCCCCCAAACATATGAGTTTCAGAATGGCCTGCTGACGTTTACCCCGGGCTGTGCTGAAGTTGGTGGTGAAGGTGTGTGGCTGACCGGATGAGCTGGTGGAAGCAGTGGAGGAGGAAGCCGAGTAGGAGGAGGAGGCTACAGGAGGCAGAGAATGATGCCCTGCGATCCTAGGGGGCGGAAGGACGTGCGCCAAGGAACTGTCCGCCGGGGGCCCAGCCGCCACTACATTCATCCAGTGTGCAGTTAGTGAGATATAGCGTCCCTGGCCGTGCTTACTGGTCCACGTATCTGTGGTTAGGTGGACCTTGCCACAAATGGCGTTGCGCAGTGCACACTTGATTTTATCGGACACTTGCATGTGCAGGGAAGGCACGGCTGTCTTGGAGAAGTAGTGGCGGCTGGGAACCACATACTGCGGGACAGCCATGGCCATCAGCTGTTTAAAGCTGTCTGTGTCCACCAGCCGGAATGACAGCATTTCAAAGGCCAGCAGTTTAGAAATGCTGGCGTTCAGGCCAAGGGCTCGAGGGTGACTCGGGGGGAATTTGCGCTTCCTCTCTAAGGTTTGAGATATTGAGAGCTGAACGCTGCTGTGTGATATAGTGGAGACGCTAGTTGACGGTGGCGGTGGTGGTGGTGTCGGTGGCACATCCTCTGTTTGCTGCTCGGCAGGTGGCAACATTCCTCTCGAGGCGGAAGCCGAGGCAGCAGCGGTAGAGGGAGCAGGGGGAGCCTCAGCGAGTGCCTGGTTTTTAAGGTGTGTACCCCACTGCAGTTCATGCTTTGCATGTAGATGCCTGGTCATGCAGGTTGTGCTGAGGTTCAGAACGTTAATGCCTCGCCTCAGGCTCTGATGGCAGAGCGTGCAAGTCACTCGGGTCTTGTCGGTAGGACATTGTTTAAAGAAGTGCCATGCCAGGGAACTCTTTGAAGCTGCCTTTGTGGGGCTGGGTCCCTGTTGGCGATGTCCAGTAGCAGGCGAACTCTGGGGGCGGCGGCTCGTCTGCTTTGGCCCCCTGCTCCCTCTTTGGCTTCGCTGTTGTCTCGGTCTCACCACTACCTCTTCCTCTGAACTGTGAAAGTCATCGCCACGACCTTCAGTCCATGTGGGGTCTAAGACCTCATCGTCCTCTGCATCGTCTTCCACCCAGTCTCCCTCCCTGACCTCCTCCTGTTCAGTCTGCACACTGCAAAAAGACGCGGCAGTGGGCACCTGTGTTTCGTCATCATCAGAGAGTCGGTGACTCTGCTGTGGTGGTATTCCCATGTCCTCTTCATCTGGAGACATAAGTGGTTGTGCGTCAGTGCATGGTATGTCTTCCTCCACTGGGGAAGGGCTAGGTGGACGCCCCTTGGAAACCCTGGAAGCAGAGTCTTCAAACAGAAGAAGAGACTGCTGCATAACTTGTGGCTCAGACCGTTTCCCTGATATGCTTGGGGGTGATGTGACAGACTGATGGGCTTGGTTTTCAGGTGCCACCTGTGCGCTTTCCGCAGAAGACTGGGTGGAAGACCATGTGGTGAACGTGCTGGAAGCACTGTCGGCCACCCAATCGATTAATGCCTGTACCTGCTCAGGCCTTACCATCCTAAGAGCGGCATTGGGCCCCACGAGATATTGCGGTACATTCTGCCGGCTAGTTGAGGGAGTTCGTTCCCTACTGTGTGCGCCTGGGGCCGAACGGCCACGTCCTCTACCAGCAACAGAGGCTCCACGGACACCACCACGACCGCGTCCTCGTCCCTTAATAGTATTTTTCTTCATTGTTGCGATTCAACTCGCACCACAATGAAATATATTATTTTTTATAAGCAAAATCCCCTCACTGGAATACTTTCAGTCTTTTGACTGTATGGATTACAGATGGAATGACTGTTATATGTGAGTACCGCTTTCTTTGACAGATTCTAGTATGGGTACATATATGTTTTCCCAACCCCAGCACATTAGTTTGCTAATTCCAGATGTATGAAACGCAGGCCTAACTGTATCTAGTATATTGAACGCCAGATAAACTAACTTGGCCTTTTTTAAATAAAAAAAAAATTCCCTCACTGGAATACTTTATGGCTTTTCACTGTATGGATTACAGGTGGACTGGTATTAGTAGGGGTGACACAAGCACACCCAAGTCCCTGATGTAGGATTTCTATGGCACAGACCACTATTACAAGTGATTAATGGACGTTGGGAGAGATTGTGCTGCAGCACTAGTCCCAAGATGGCCGCCGCCTATCAGCCCAGTAACATGTGCCACAAAATGGTCTGCACAACCTTTAAAAAAAATAGCCTTGGACTGTGCTGCTAAATCGCTATTGGTCTGAATCCCAGGTGTAGATGTCTGACTTGTTTGGAGCTTTGGAATGCACACTGTGGCAGCTTCTGCTGCAGCACTACAAGTCGCAAAATGGCGGCCGGCGGTCAGCCCAGGTACATGTGGATGGAAAAATCACTCTGGCCACTCTACAAATAGCCAATCCCTATCAAAAAAGCAGCTCAGCTGCAGTTGTTCAGATGAATCACAGGTGGAGGAGAGAAATTTGCTTCCAGTTATTCAATTATCCCTGCCTATTCTCGCTCTAGCATCAGCTGCGTCTATCCCTGTTCTATTCACATCGGGAGTGAGCACGTCCCGACGTGCGCACAAGCTTATAAAGAGGCTGAGTCACATGCTGCACTTGGCCAATCACAGCCTTGCCAATAGTAGGTATGGCTGCGATGGCATCTTAGGGCAAGTAGTATGATGCATGTTGATTGGCTGCTTTGCAGCCTTTCAAAATGCGCCAAAATACATGCCGAACGACGAACCCGAACTTTTACGAAAAAGTTCGGGTTCGGGTCCGTGTCACGAACACCCCAAAATTCGGTACGGACCCGAACTATGCTCGAACTGTTCGCTCAACACTAGTGATGGGCCATGCACAGGGGAGGGGCAGAGGTCTAAATGTTTCTGTCGCAGACACAGCTCGCAGCATAGTGGCAGCAAGGGTCACTTCAAGAGGCTGAGCTCCCAGTGTCAACTAGTGGTCGTGTCTTGACCAGCAACCTAGCGGTTCATCGGTCATCGACGTCATCCCAAGTGACATCAGACACCCCCAGTCAAAAGTCAGTGGGTTTGTCAACACATCCCTTAGTTGGCAAACGTAATTAGCCCTGATTGAGGGCATCTTCAACATCAGTGACGTGCAGACAGTACTCAATGATGATATAGCCGATCGCAATTGGGAGCCGGGTGATGAAGGGGCAGAGGCGTAGCTTGCAAGTCGGTAACGTGACCGGGAGTCAGCAGGCTGGCAGCAGTGGGAGTTTGGGAGCCAAACGTGCCCAGGGTAGACCACCCGCTTCGCAGGAGCCTATTTGCCCAGAAAGTAGTGGTGTAGGGGTTCACAGAGACTGCGGCGGTAGCAGTCAGTCAGTGTGGAGTGTTGGGGGTAAAATCACCTAATCGGCGGTGTGGCAGTATTTTGTTAAGCCGCCAGAAGAGGTGACCATGGCCATTTGCCCAATCTGTGGGCAGAAGGCAAAGCGTGGTCCGGGTGCCAATGTTGGCACCACGGCACTGCGCCAACATATGCAGCATCACCATAAAGTGGCTCCAATGTGGTGGTCCAGCCTGCCACAGCAACCACTGCATCAAGCAGTGGCACGCACCCGATTTCAGTCTGTCAAGGCTCCCCCACCTCAGCCAAAGGGAGCTGTCTGTCCTTCCCATCATCTACCGGTCCTGATGCTCCTGCTCCTCACCCTCCTACTCCTGGTCAATCATTCCATCAGAAATCGATCACCGAAGTGGTTTCCAAGAGACAACAGTATGCTTGCACTGATCCAACGGCGCAGAAGCTAAACGTGCTCTTGGCCAAGTTGCTGGTGCAGCAGTCCCTCCCTTTCCAAGTGGTAAACTTTGCACCTTTCAGAGAACTGATGGCTTGTGCCGAGCCGAGGTGGAGAGTCCCAAGTCGTCATTTCTTTGCCAAAAAGGCAGTACCAGCCCTGCACAAATAAGTAGAACAGAAGTTGTGCCAGTCCTTAAGCCTGTCGGCGTCTGCCAAAGTGCATGGCAGAGCCGACATGTGGAGCTATAACTATAGTCAAGGACAATATATGTCCTTTACGGCCCACTGGATAAATGTGGTTCCTGCCAAGCCAAACCGGCAACTTGGCCAGGTGACGCCTCTTCCACCTCCGCGTTCTCACGCAGTTGGTCCTGCGACAATGTCCGCCTCTGCCTCCTCATCCTCCACCGTGTCCTCAGCCTCCACTGCAGGGACAATTCAGGGTGCTGCTCCAGCATACCATATGTGCAGGGCGCGGCAGTGTCATGCTGTTCTACACCTCATTTGCCTGGGCGAACAGAGTCACACAGGGGAGGAACTGCTCGGTGTCCTTCATGAAGAAATCAAATCCTGACTTTCTCCGCGACAACTCAAAAATCGAAACCATGGTGACCAACAGTGGGAAGAACATGGTGTTGGCACTGCGTCAAGGAGGACTGAGCCAAGGCGTCCTGCATAGCGCAAGTGTTCAATCTGGTTGTCAAACAGTTCCTGAAGTCTTCCCACAATATAGACTGATATGCGATGTTTCCACCCATTGGAATTCCACCCTACATATGTTGGACCTCCTATACGAACAGAGAAAGTGGACAAATGATTTATTTATGATCCAAATGGACAGGAGTACCCCCAGTGTAACTTTGATGTCAGCCAGTGTAAGCTCATGCGTGACACTTGCCGTTTGCTCAGGCCCTTTAAGGAGGCCACGTTATTTGTCAGTTGCCAGGACTACAGGATGAACAACGTCATTCCACTGCTTCATGTCTTAGATCATATGCTGGTACATCTGGCTGGTCAGGGGACTGGAGATGTGGAGCCTAGATCTCACGGCCACATGAGCCCTGTGGGGGATGAACTGGAGGAGGAGGGCACTGGAGCAAAAGCAATGTGTAGCAAAATGGGTGTTTTTTCTACACAGGTGGCAGAAGAGGAGGAGCAGGAGCAGCCGGAGGAGCAAAAGGGAGATAAGTGCAGTACGCAGGCCTGCAGGGTGAGCGAATGTGAGGTCATAGGCAAAACGAAGGTTGCTCTTGGTACTCACAGTTTTTATGTACACTGGGCAGGCGTACAGCAGTGATGGAGAGTTTGGCACATGGATCCTCTGGGGCACTCTCTGTGTATAGGGACCAGGCCAGGTGGTAGGTGAGGTGCCCTGGGTGTTGTAGGTTTAGTGTGCCTGTGGCCAGATCCCTTAAAGTTTGTGACACCAGTGCCGGTAACGGTGGCACACCGATTTGTTGAAGTAATAATTGAGGAACACACGTTGCAGTGAACCAAAACTTCCTTTTACTGAACAGTTTAACTATTTACAGTCTTTAGGCTGTTCCACGTGTAAAAGGTTGTGACAGGCAGGCTTTATATCAAATGGCAGGCAATGGTCTTGCAAGATACTCAGAGGGTTAAACACTTACAGATCAGGCTGCACTTTTTCCTCGGGATCCTGTCTGTCTTTCTCCAAGGCCCGTATGCCCTACTGCTGGCTTTATCCTTGGTTAGGGGAAACTTCCTCTGGTATATGTCTCCTTGCTGAAAATATATCCTTCTGCCCTTCAGCTCTCTCTGTTTGGCTGGAATCAACTTGGCTCTGCACTATACTTTTATGTGAACTTAGTTTCTCAGGAGGTAACTTCTTCCCCTGGTGGCAAACTAGCAGCCTGGGCTATCTAGCTGCATGGTAGAAGCTGCTCCTCAGCTACTCTCTGGCTACGGTGCACCACTTGGCTTCTGAACACTCCACCCCTCTCCCTGAACACGACCTGACTATATATACTAGGGGGTTCCCTAGCTCCCTCTACTGCCTAGGAGGAGGAACTACACCCCTAACAGGCCTGGTACACAGGGAATAACATAAATAACTTGACAATATACAGTACAGACCAAAAGTTTGGACACACCTTCTCATTCAAAGAGTTTTCTTTATTTTCATGACTATGAAAATTGTAGATTCACACTGAAGGCATCAAAACTATGAATTAACACATGTGGAATTATATACATAACAAACAAGTGTGAAACAACTGAAAATATGTCATATTCTAGGTTCTTCAAAGTAGCCACCTTTTGCTTTGATTACTGCTTTGTACACTCTTGGCATTCTCTTGATGAGCTTCAAGAGGTAGTCCCCTGAAATGGTTTTCACTTCACAGGTGTGCCCTGTCAGGTTTAATAAGTGGGATTTCTTGCCTTATAAATGGGGTTGGGACCATCAGTTGCATTGAGGAGAAGTCGGGTGGATACACAGCTGATAGTCCTACTGAATAGACTGTTAGAATTTGTATTATGGCAAGAAAAAAGCAGCGAAGTAAAGAAAAACGAGTGGCCATCATTACTTTAAGAAATGAAGGTCAGTCAGTCAGCCGAAAAATTGGGAAAACTTTGAAAGTAAGGGCTATTTGACCATGAAGGAGAATGATGGGGTTCTGCGCCAGATGACCTGGCCTCCACAGTCACCGGACCTGAACCGAATCGAGATGGTTTGGGGTGAGCTGGACCGCAGAGTGAAGGCAAAAGGGCCAACAAGTGCTAAGCATCTCTGGGAACTCCTTCAAGACTGTTGGAAGACCATTTCAGGGGACTACCTCTTGAAGCTCATCAAGAGAATGCCAAGAGTGTGCAAAGCAGTAATCCGAGCAAAAAGTGGCTACTTTGAAGAACCTAGAATATGACATATTTTCAGTTGTTTCACACTTGTTTGTTATGTATATAATTCCACATGTGTTAATTCATAGTTTTGATGCCTTCATAGTCATGAAAATAAAGAAAACTCTTTGAATGAGAAGGTGTGTCCAAACTTTTGGTCTGTACTGTACATTAAAATGCAATATAAAATACAATGACCATGTTCCACAGGAGGTGGTGAACAACGTGACCCAATTGACCCTTGAGTAGTGCCCACATTTACAGAGTGGGACACTACATACCCCGTTGCTTTGAATTTGCCCGTCCTCGGCGCAACACAAGGGGCCCGCCCAGCTGGAAACTGTAACCTGAAAGACAAAAATGCAAAGCAGGCACACACATCTACATTTGCAATGAAAATATAAGGCAGCTCCGCTGGCAAAGGAACAAGTGCGGTGAAAAGGGGCGGCGTTCTCTTCACTCAGGATAGTATAGGGAACAGGGGCGCTGACCTGGTACAGCGTATCAGGATTAACCAGGGTAGTCCATAATAAAATACAATAGTCCCATAAAACAGCATCTCAGAGGCCCAAATGAATTGTGGTCATTTCTGGGCACAGTTCTTGAATTACGATTGCACATAAAAAGTCACAACACAGAACTCTACATTTCATGAATACTTTCTCCTGATAAGTCTCGGTAGATAAAAGTAGTGCAATAATATCCTTGATCAAACCTGAAGAGGGGGTTAAAAAGGGTAAAGGTGCAAAACAACAGAAAAAACAGGCACAATTTGGATGTGGCACCTTAAGGCAGGCAGGATGTCCTGGTAAACGGTATGGCAATGGAGGAATTGGTACTCTCAGTGTTTTTTGTTTTTTTTTAACTACCACTGGGCTGTGGGTAACTGGCAGCAGCTCTTTAGGCCAAAACATAGGACACCTGTCCTGAAACAGTTAAATTCACTGTGAGGGTCCATCAGCAAAACATGGCCTAGCAGGCCTACTTACAGGTAAGTATCCAGTTAAAACTGGTCATTAGATGTGGCGCATCCTGGCTCCGCTCTGAGTCGTGGCCTGTGTGGATCACTACTTGGCTGGGCCCACAGAATGGTATTGGCAGGCATCTGTATAATAAATGGGCCTGTCACTGGTATAGGCTCCGCAAGCCTGGGGTTTGATGCTGCAGCAGGCTCCATAGGTCTGGGTGGCGCCGGCTTCAGGCGACGGACCCGACTCCTGGTATAGCAAAGTTCTCAGGTACAGCAACGGTGGGCACAGAGAAGGTGGTCGCCGAGCTAGTGGCGAGGGGAACTTTTACTGCAGGCTCGGGGACATCAGAGTCCTTTGGGGGATCACTATGGTATGGTGGTATCGGTACCACTCTGGACACGACAAGTTGGCGCAGGCCATGAAGGTGGATCTCTAACCTGGAAATCTGATCCTCCAGTCTCTCAGGCGATGCTCTGCTGCAGGTATCCGGCACAGTCGCAGCAGATTCAGGCGCTGGGTCCGAATTTTTTCCTCGCCGCAGGGCATCAAGGGCATCATGGAATTTCTCCAAATTTTCCATCTCCGCCTGAGTCTTTTCCCTGCGGGGCAACTTAGGTGAGGGATAAGGGCTCACCCATTTCTCCTGCACTGTGGGTTGCCAAAAGATATTGGGGCCGGTGAAGGAACCTCTCTCCTGGTACGTGTTGTGGGCAGGTTCCACAGGTCCCTCTTGTTCGCATCCCGGACTGGTGGGCTCTTCAGGTTCCTCCCAGTCCTCTGGTCCCGGTTTGGGACGGGCTACTGCCGTGGCATACGGACCTCTCAGGCCCTCAGCGGGGGTGAACTCCACCTCTTCTCCTTCGCGGAGGTTGTGCAAATGTTCCGGCAGGTAGTTGCGCTTTACAGACCTCCGGTTTACAAAAAGGTCTCGGCATGTGGAGTGGTCTTTAATAAATCCGAACCCCCGGTTTTTATTGAACGCCACCACTACCCCCATTCTTCTTTCCAGGCGGGGCTGAGTATCTGCGTGACGCTCGTAGACAGTTTTTGCCAGTTCCTCGAAATATATTTTTTTCCGGGTAGTCTTTTGTATTGCCTCGGGGCGTATCTCGGCCATCAGCATAGACCATTGAGCACTGGGCCGGGCAAATCCCTTCCATGAACCGAGGCACGGCTCGGGCTGCGACCGCGGTGGGAAGCAAGGTGGCCTCTCCGGTCCCGGAGTGTAGGCAGGCGGTGCTTCTCTCTCCTCTACCATGGCAGGCTCTGGGGTCTGGCTTGCAGGTAGGGCCATTCCGGCTGGAGACTCTCCTCTCTGCAACATGCTCAATCCCTTTTCTGCACACGACTGGGCGGCACACAGTACTTCACACAAGACCTCCCACTGCTCCGGGAGGCCGCCCCCTAGGTACTCCAACATGGGGGAGGCAGAGTCCATCCTGGCAGACATGCAAATTAAAGGCAGTGGCGCGAAAATACAGTCCGTCCCGCTCTTTCAGCAGAAGGCGCCAAATCTTCCCGCCAATACAACACAGAGATGGCGCAGCAATAATTCCAGTCAGCTTAGGCAGCCATCTTTAAGCATAAGGCTGTCAATTCACTGACAGCAAGCGGTGACTTAGGAAGCAGCAAACAGTCCACAACATACAGTTTACACACCGCGATTTTTCACAGTTCTTTGGCCCAACAATTTTCAAATGAACGGATGGGGCATTTATCACTTTATAGGCAATAATGCCACACAGTTCAAATTCCACTATGGCGTAGGAATATTTCGTATCCTGTTCGTGACGCCAAAATATGCAGTACGCAGCCCTGCAGGGTGAGCGACTGTGAGGTCACGGTTAATAGGCAAAACGAGGGTTGCTCTTGGTACTCACAGTTTTTATGTACCCTGGGCAGGCGTACAGCAGTGATGGAGAGGTTGGCACATGGATCCTCTGGGGCACTCTCCGTGTATAGGGACCAGGCCAGGTGGTAGGTGAGGTGCCCTGGGTGTTGTAGGTTTAGTGTGCCTGTGGCAAGATCCCTTAAAGTTTATGACGCCAGTGCCGGTAACGGTGGCACACCGATTTGTTGAAGTAATAATTGAGGAACACACGTTGCAGTGAACCAAAACTTCCTTTTACTGAACAGCTTAACTATTTACAGTCTTTAGGTAGTTCCTCATGTAAAAGGTTGTGACAGGCAGGCTTTATATCAAATGGCAGACAATGGTCTTGCAAGATACTCAGAGGGTTAAACACTTACAGATCAGGCTGCACTTTTCCTCGGGATCCTGTCTGTCTTTCTCCAAGGCCCGTATGCCCTATTGCTGGCTTTATCATTGGTTAGGGGAAACTTCCTCTGGTATATGTCTCCTTGCTGAAAATATATCCTTCTGCCCTTCAGCTCTCTCTGTTTGGCTGGAATCAACTTGGCTCTGCACTGTACTTTTATGTGAACTTAGTTTCTCAGGAGGTAACTTCTTCCCCTGGTGGCAAACTAGAAGCCTGGGCTATCTAGCTGCATGTCAGAAGCTGCTCCTCAGCTACTCTCTGGCTAAGGTGCACCACTTGGCTTCTGAACACTCCACCCCTCTCCCTGAACAGGACCTGACTATATATACTAGGGGGTTCCCTAGCTCCCTCCATTGCCTAGGAGGAGGAACTACACTCCTAACAGGCCTGGTACACAGGGAATAACATAAATAACATGACAATATACATTAAAATGCAATATAAAATACAATGACCATGTTCCACAGGAGGTGTAGAACAACGTGACCCAATTGACCCTTGAGTAGTGCCCACATTTACAGAGTGGGACACTACATAAGGAAGTCGAGGCAGATGACCCAGACACATCGTGGCAGTATGCAGTGGAGATGGAGGAAGGGAGTCCCTCCGAGTCACTTGCACAAATGGCCCACTGCATGCTCACTTGCTTGGGTAGTGACAGCCGAATTGTCCCCATTTGGCAGAGTGATGACTTCTGGCTCTCCACCTTGTTGGACCCACAAGAAAGAAGGGAGGTTATTGATGAAAATCTAGAATATTCGCGATTACGAATATATAGCACTATATTCTACATCTTTGCGAATTATCGAAGTGCCGATATTCGCGATAATAATTTGCGATTAGAATATTTGCGATCAACACTACTAGGCAGCCAAATTGGATTTGTGGCTGCAACTTGCCAAGTTTTTCCTGGAAAAGCTGTCCTGCCCGGCCAGTAGTGTGGCATCAGAGTGAGTGTTTAGTGCGGCGGGGGATATAGTTACCCAAGGAGAACTACGTCCACCCAAAATGTGAAGAGACTGACCTTTGTCAAGATAAATCAGGCATGGATCAGCCCTGATTTCCACCCAACAATGCATAAGATTAGATCATCCATGCTGCCTCAGCCAAACCTTGACAAAAGTGACCGCTTTCTTCTGGGTAACTGCCTCAGCTACTATTCTGATGCTGCCACTAGCCTGATGCCACACATCTGATTACAAGTGCTCCTTCTTACACTCACCATTGTCAACGGGTACTGTTATTGCCACCCACCTCCCCACTCTGTCACTAGGTCACTCTGTGGTCTCCTGATGCTGCTGCCACCTCAACACTTAGGTCTCCTGATGCTGATGCTGCCACCTCCACACTATGTCACCTTGCCAGTCTGTGGCCTCCTCATGCTGCTGCTGACACCTACACACTCTGTCATTGTGCCACTCTGTGGCCTCCACATGCTGCTGCTAACTCAACACTATGTCACTTTGCCAATCTGTGGCCTCCTCATGCTGCTTCTGCAGCCACCTCCACACTATGTCACCTACCACTCTGTGGCCTCTTCATGCTGCTGCTACCTCAACACTATGTCACTTTGCCACTCTGTGGCCTCCTCATGATGCTGCTGCTGCCACCTCCACACTATGTCACCTTGCCACTCTGTGACCTCCTCATGCTGCTGCTAACTCAACACTAGAGTTGAGCGGACAGCTGGATTTTCGGGTTCGATGGGTTCAGCCGAACTTCGGAAAAAACTTGACCCGAACTTGACACCAAACCCCATTGAAGTCAATGGGGACCCGAACTTTAGAGCACTAAAATGGCTGTAAAAATGTCATGGAAAGGGCTAGAGGGCTGAAAATGGCGTCAAAATGTGGATAGGGAAATGACTTTAAATAACATCAAATACGTAAAAATAAAAAATAATAATCTTGATCTAGGAGGACCAGGTCCATATGGAGTAGCAGGTTGAGGAGGCGGTGGATGTGGCGGTGTCGGTGGAAGCGGCGGTGGAGGATGAGGTAGCCTACACTGGTTTTTGGTTTTAAATTTTATTTTTTAAATTAGGGTACACCCCAAAACATTAGGAAATATAAACTGTGATAACCCCCTCCAGTCATGCTAAACACACGCTCAGACAATACAATGGCTGCAGAGCAGGCCGGCACCTCCAAGGGGTAAAGGGCCAGCTCAGGCCATGTGCCCAATTTGGAGACCCAGAAGTTGCAGGGGCTGACCCCTGTCAGTCAGTTCGTGTAGGCGTGTGCACACTTACTGCCCCACCATGTCGCAGGTCCCCGTGATGTTCACGATCCAATTTGATATCTGCTCTATCAACTTTCGATGTTCTTTTATGCGCCTACCATGGTGATTACGGGTGGTGGGGAATCAGGGTTCCAGGCCGGAGAGGGAGCGTGAGAAAAAGAGACGAAATTTAAGGGAGGATCCATTTTTTCAAATTTAAAATTAGAGTTGAAATATGGGAGAAATTATTAAAGCATAAAAGTGTGACAACTTTTCAAAGTTTAAGCATTGAATGTAAGGATGTGGTACGCATTAATTACTAAATAATTGATAAAATGTTATTCCCTGTCACCTATGCATAGCAGGTGTTTATTCACGTCTAAAATTGTATAATGTCAACCCAAGAATGTAACACACAATTGAAATTTATTAAGCTGTCAACTAGATAGAGGAGGGTATATTACACCCAAACATTGGTGAATTTCACCCTAAAATGTAAATGACAATTTTTTTTATTTTTAACCTGTCTACTAGGTATAGCAGTGGTACTATACACCCAAAAATTTATTAATTTCACCCGAAAAAGTAAATGACAATTTTATTTTTTGTTTAACCTGTCTACTAGGTATAGCAATGGTACTATACACCCAAAAATTTGTTAATTTCACCATAAAATGTAACTGACAATTTTTTTTATTTTTATTTTTTTTATTTTTTTTACCGGTCCACTAGGTATAGCAGTGGTACTATACACACCACAATTGGTGAATTTCACCCTAAAATGTAAATGACAAAGTAGTGAAATGATATAAAATAAAACACATACAAAAAATAAAATGGATTTATGAGGTGGAGTTCCATATGGAGTAGGAGTTTGAGGAGGGGGTGGACGCAGCGGAGTAGGTGGAAGCGGCGGTGGAGGAGGACGAGATAACCAACACAGGTTTTTGGTTTTAATTTAATTTTGTAAAATTAGGGAACACTCCAAAAGAGTGTGAAATATCCAAAATACAAACATGAGCAATTGTGCTGCAGTATAACAATGGCTGCTTAGTGCCGGTATACATGTCTATTCTGCACAAAGTACGGACAAGTCCTGAGGGATCCATGCCTGGTTCATTTTAATGAACGTGAGCTTGTCCACATTGGCTGTGGACAGGCGTCTGCGCTTGTCTGTGATGACGCCCCCTGCCGTGCTAAACACACGTTCAGATAATACACTGGCTGCAGGGCAGGCCAGCACCTCCAAGGCGTAAAGGTCAAGCTCAGGTCATGTGTCCAATTTGGAGACTCAGAAGTTGAAGGGGGCAGACCCGTCATTCAGTACGTGTAGGCGTGTACACACATACTGCTCCACCATGTTGGTGAAATACTGCCTCCTGCTAAGACGTTCCATATCAGCTGGTGGTTCTGGTTGTTGTGGCGTGCTGACAAAGCTTTTCCACATTTCGGACATGCTAACCCTGCCTTCTGAGGTGCTGGCGGTGCCCCAGCTGCGTTGGCGACCTCTTCCTCCTCCTCTGCCTCGTGCTTCCACTGTGCCCCCGCTGTCAGGTAGGAATGCCACCAGCAGCGCGTCTACCAGCGTGCGCTTGTACTTGCGCCTCTTACGATCACGCTCCAGTGACAGAATTAAGGACTGTAATCGCTCATGTGTGCCGGGCTGCCCAGAGTCAACGAAAAGCTGTCCTCTGTGGGAGGTGTATCGTCTGTGTCCCCTGTATCCCCCCATCCACGCACCAGTGATGGCCATGAGCTGGTCTGGGTGCCACCCTGCTGTGAACATGGTTCCTCCTCCTTCATCTCCTCCTCCTCATCCTCCAGAACTGTGCCCTGGCTGGACAATTGTGTACCTTGGGTTTGTGGGTGCAGGAACCCACCCTCGTAGCCACATGTGAATGACTGGCTGGAAACCCTACGAAATGATCCCTCTTCCTCCTCCTCTTCCTGTGCCACATCCTCTTCCATCATCGCCAGAAAGGTTTTTTCAAGGAGGCATAGAAGTGCAATAGTAACGCTGAGAACGGTGTTATCGGCACTGGCCATGTTGGTGGAGTACTCGAAACAGCGCAACAAGGAACACAAGTCTCGCATGGAGGCCCAGTCAATGATAGTGAAGTGGTGCTGTTCCGCCGAGCGACTCACCCGTGCGTGCTATAGCTGAAACTCCACTATCGCCTGCTGCTGCTCGCACAGTCTGGCCAGCATGTGCAAGATGGAGTTCCACCTTGTGGGCATGTCGCAGATGAGGCGGTGAGCGGGAAGGCCGAAGTTACGCTGCAGCGCTGACAGGCGAGCAGCAGCAGGGTGAGAATGCCGAAAGCGCGCACAGACGGCCCGCACTTTATGCAGCAGCTCTGAAATGTCGGGGTAATTTTTAAGGAATCTCTGCACCACCAAATTCAGCACATGCGCCAGGCAAGGGATGTGCGTCAAACCGGCTAGTCCCAGAGCCCAGAGCTGCTACGAGATTTCGCCCATTATCGCACACCACCAGGCCGGGTTTGAGGCTGACTGGCACAAAACACTCATCGGTCTGTTGTTCAAGGCCCGTCCACAGCTCCTGCATGGTGTGGGGTTTGTCCCCCAAACAGATAAGTTTTAAAACTGCCTGCTGTCGTTTACCCCTGGCTGTGCTGAAGTTGGTGGTGAAGGTGTTACGCTGAACACATGAGGAGCTGGTAAAGGATGAGGAAGCAGAGTAGGAAGAGGAAGCAACAGGAGGCAAACTGAAGCACCCTGCAATCCTCGGTGGTGGAAGGACATGCACCAAACTGCTATCCGCCTCAGGCCCAGCCGCCACTGCATTTATATAGTGTGCTGTTATGGAGATATAACAACTCTGACCGTGCTTACTGGTCCACGTATCCGTAGTCAGGTGCACCTTGCCACAGATGGCGTTTGTCCCCTACTTGGTTGTGAAAGGAAGGGATGGATCGCCTTGAAAAGTATTGGCGGCTGGGCACAACGTACTGTGGGACAGCCATCGCCATAAGGCCTTTAAAACTATCCGTCTCCAGCATTTCAGCATTTCAAAGGCATTTCAAAGGCAAGTAATTTAGAAATGCTGGTATTCAGGGCTAGGGATCGCAGGTGAGTAGGGGGGTACTTCCGCTTCCTCTCCAGCATTTGGGATATGGAGAGCTGAACGCTTCCGTGGGACATTTTGGAGATGCTTGGTGACCCAGGTGTTGGTGTTGCTGGCAGATCCTCTGTTTGTGGGGTGCCAGGTGGCACTGTCACTCCAGAGGTGGATGAAGAGGCCGAGCCTGCATAAGAAGAGGAAGCAGGAGGAGCCAGAGACCTTTCTTGGTTTTTGAGGTGTCTACTCCACTGCAGCTTGTGCTTTGCACTTAAATGCCTGGTTATGCAGGTTGTGCTCAGGTTGAGAACGTTTATGCCTCGCTTCAGGCTCAGATTGCACAGCATGCAAACCATTTGTGTCTTGTCGTCAGCACATTGTCTGAAAAACTGCCCGCCAAGGAACTCCTTGGAGCTGGCTTTGGTGTGCTTGGTCCCTTGCTGCGGTGGGCAGTAGGAGGCGTACTGTCTAGCGGATGGCGCTCCGCTTTTGCACCCTGCTCCCTCTTCTGCTGTGCTGGTAGCTCTGTGCGACCACCGCCTCTTCCTCCGAACTACATCGGTCACTCGCATGACCGTGATTCCATGTGGGGTCGAGGACCTCATCGTCCTCCACATCATCTTCCACCCAGTCTTCACCCCTGACTTCCTTGTCGGTCTGCACACTTTCAAAACCCCCAGCAGTTGGCACCTATGTTTCGTCATCTTCCGAGACGTGCTGCGATGGTCCTCCCATGTACTCATCTTGAAAAATAAGTGGTTGGGCATCGGTGCACTAAATCTCTTCCACTTCTGGGGCAGGGCTAGGTGGATGGCCCTGGGAAACCCTGCTAACAGAGACATCAAAAAGCAGAAGAGACTGCTGCATGACTTGGGGCTCAGACTGCTTGGCTGATTTGCAAGGGGGTGAGGTGAAAGACTGATGGACATCGGCTGCAGGTGCCAATGTGAAGGAACTGAATCCACTGTCAGCAACCCAATCTACTATCGCCTGTACTTGTTCAGGCCTCACCATTCGTAGAGCAGCATTAGGCCTGACCAAATACCACTGCAGGTTTTGTCGCCTACTCGCACCTGAGGAAGGGGTTTCACTTGTGCGTGTAGCTGGCACAGCTCGACCACATCCTCTCTCTGCAACAGGAGCTCCACCAGCAGCACCACAACCTGGGCCACGTCCCTTATTTGACGCTCTCCTCATATTTTTTGAATTTAGGATTTTGCCCTAAATGGGTGTTTAATTAATAGTAGAAAAGAACTACAGTATGTAAAGGGTGTATCTCACACGGCCTGAACCAGACTAGGCCTCAATTAAAGATTTCTTTGCACAAAATGGCTATATTTCAAATGGCTGTATTTCAAATGGCTGAATCAAACCCCTGTATGTATAAGGGGGATCTCACACGCCCTGAATCAGTGTAGGCCTGAAGTAAATATATCTTTGCACAAAATGGCTGTATTTCAAATGGCTGTATTTCAAATGGCTGAATCAAACCCCTGTATGTATAAGGGGGGTTTCTCACACGCCCGGAATCAGTGTAGGCCTGAATTAAATATTTCTTTGCACAAAATGGCTGTATTTCAAATGGCTGTATTTTAAATGGCTAAATTTCAAATGGCTGAATCAAACCCCTGTATGTATAGGGGGGATCACACACACCCTGAATCAGTGTAGCCCTGAAGTAAATATATCTTTGCACAAAATGGCTGTATTTCAAATGGCTGTATTTCAAATGCCTGATTCAAACCCCTGTATGTAGAGAGGGTATCTCACAGGGCCTGAACCACTGTAGGCCTGAAGTAAATATATTTTTGCACAAAATGGCTGTATTTCAAATGGCTGTATTTCAAATGGCTGAATCAAACCCCTGTATGTATAGGGTGGATCTCACACGCCCTGAATCAGTGTAGGCCTGAAGTAAATATATCTTTGAACAAAATGGCTGTATTTCAAATGGCTGTATTTCAAATGCCTGATTCAAACCCCTGTATGTAGGGAGGTATCTCACACGGTCTGAACCAGTGTAGGCCTGAAGTAAATAAACTGCTCAAAAAAATAAAGGGAACACAAAAATAACACATCCTAGATCTGAATTAATTAAATATTCTTCTGAAATATTTTGTTCTTTACATAGTTGAATGTGCTGACAACAAAATCACACACAAAAAAAAAATGGAAATCAAATTTTTTAACTTATGGAGGTCTGGATTTGGAGTCACCCTTAAAATTAAAGTGGAAAAACACACTACAGGCTGATCCAACTTTGATGTAATGTCCTTAAAACAAGTCAAAATGAGGCTCAGTAGTGTGTGTGGCCTCCACGTGCCTGTATGACCTCCCTACAACGCCTGTGCATGCTCCTGATGAGGTGGCGGATGGTCTCCTGAGGGATCTCCTCCCAGACCTGGACTAAAGCATCTGCCAACTCCTGGACAGTCTGTGGTGCAACGTGAGGTTGGTGGATAGAGCGAGACGTGATGTCCCAGATGTGCTCAATTGGATTCAGGTCTGGGGAACGGGCGGGCCAGTCCATAGCATCAATGCCTTCGTCTTGCAAGAACTGCTGACACACTCCAGCCACATGAGGTCTAGCATTGTCTTGCATTAGGAGGAACCCAGGGCCAACCGCACCAGCATATGGTCTCACAAGGGGTCTGAGGATCTCATCTCGGTACCTAATGGCAGTCAGGCTACCTCTGGCGAGCACATGGAGGGCTGTGAGGCCCTCCAAAGAAATGCCGTCCCACACCATTACTGACCTAATGCCAAACCGGTCATGCTGGAGGATGTTGCAGGCAGCAGAACGTTCTCCACGGCGTCTCCAGACTCTGTCCCGTCTGTCACATGTGCTCAGTGTGAACCTGCTTTCATCTGTGAAGAGCACAGGGCGCCAGTGGCGAATTTGCCAATCTTGTTGTTTTCTGGCAAATGCCAAACGTCCTGCACGGTGTTGGGCTGTAAGCACAACCCCCACCTGTGGACGTCGGGCCCTCATATCACCCTCATGGAGTCTGTTTCTGACCGTTTGAGCAGACACATGCACATTTGTGGCCTGCTGGAGGTCATTTTTCAGGGCTCTGGCAGTGCTCCTCCTGTTCCTCCTTGCACAAAGGCGGAGGTAGCGGTCCTGCTGCTGGGTTTTTGCCCTCCTACGGCCTCCTCCACGTCTCCTGATGTACTGGCCTGTCTCCTGGTAGCGCCTCCATGCTCTGGACACTACGCTGACAGACACAGCAAACCTTCTTGCCACAGCTCGCATTGATGTGCCATCCTGGAAAAGCTGCACTACCTGAGCCACTTGTGTGAGTTGTAGACTCCGTCTCATGCTACCACTAGAGTGAAAGCACCGCCAGCATTCAAAAGTGACCAAAACATCAGCCAGGAAGCATAGGAACTGAGAAGTGGTCAGGTCACCACCTGCAGAACCACTCCTTTATTGGGGGTGTCTTGCTAATTGCCTATAATTTCCACCTGTTGTCTATCCCATTTGCACAACAGCATGCGAAATTGATTGTCACTCAGTGCTGCTTCCTAAGTGGACAGTTTAATTTCACACAAGTGTGATTGACTTGGAGTTACATTGTGTTGTTTAAGTGTTCCATTTTTTTTGAGCAGTGTATATCTTTGCACAAAATGTCTGTATTTCAAATGTCTGTATTTCAAATGGCTTTACTTCAAATGGCTGAATCAAACCCCTGTATGTATAGAGGGGATCTCACACGCCATGAATCATTGTAGACCTGAAGTAAATATATCTTTGCACAAAATGGCTGTATTACAAATGGCTGTATTTCTAATGCCTGATTCAAAACCCTGCATGTAGGGGGGTATCTCATACGGTCTTAACCAGTGTAGGCCTGAAGTAAATATATCTTTGCACAAAATGGCTGTATTTCAAATGGCTGTATTTCAAATGGCTGATTCAAACCCCTGTATGTAGAGGGTGTATCTTACAAGGCCTGAACCACTGTAGGCCTGAAGTAAATATATCTTTGCACAAAATGGCTGTATTTCAAATGGCTGTATTTCAAATGGCTGTACTTCAAAAGGATGAATCAAACCCCTGTATGTATAGGGGGGATCTCACACGCCCTGAATCAGTGTAGGCCTGAAGTAAATATATCTTTGCACAAAATGGCTGTATTTCTAATGGCTGTATTTCAAATGGCTGAATCAAACCCCTGTATGTATAGGGGGGATCACACACGCCCTGAATCAGTGTAGGCCTGAAGTAAATAAATCTTTGGACAAAATGGCTGTATTTCAAATGGCTGTATTTCAAATGCCTGATTCAAACCCCTGTATGTAGGGGGGTATCTCACACGGTCTGAACCAGTGTAGGCCTGAAGTAAATATAACTTTGCACAAAATGGCTGTATTTCAAATGGCTGTATTTCAAATGGCTGATTCAAACCCCTGTATGTAGAGGGGGTATCTTAAAAGGCCTGAACCACTGTAGGCCTGAAGTAAATATATCTTTGCACAAAATGACTGTATTTCAAATGGCCGATTCAAACCCCTGTATGTAGAGGGGGTATCTCACAAGGCCTGATCCAGTGTAGGCCTGAAGTAAATATATCTTTGCACAAAACGTCTGTATTTAAAATGGCTGTATTTCTAATGCCTGATTCAAACCCCTGTATGTAGGGTGGTATCTCACACAGTCTGAACCAGTGTAGGCCTGAAGTAAATATATCTGCAGCACGCCAGACCTGCAGGGTATAGCGACAGTGAGGTCACGGTATGGGCAATCGAGGGTTACTCACTTTTCTGAGGAGAACCCTGGGCAGGCATGCGACAGTGAAGGAGAGGCAGACACTAGTTCCTCTGGGGCACACTCTGTAGATAGGGACCAGGCCTGATAGTATGTGAGGTTCCCTGGGTGTTGTAGGTGTTTTGAGTGCCTTAGGTAAGGTCCCATTAAGATTTGTGATGCCAGTGCCTGTAACGGTGGCACACCGATTTGTAGAAGGATTAAATGAGTACACAGTTGGTGAACCAAACGTAGCTTTACTTTGGAAAAACAGTCCAACTTTGTACACGTAGTTACAGTAAATCGTAATGCAGTCCCTTGAACAATACTCCACAAGCAGGTATCAATAATGGCAGGTATTAATCATGCAAGATACTTGGAGGGCAAACAGTTAATGCTTTGCAGTACAGTGCTGCTCTATCCCCTTCAGCTATTCTAGCTGGCTGGATCCCAAGGCCCGGATGCCTAAGTGCTGGCTTAAATCCTTGGTATATTAATACTTCCTCCAGTATTGGCACTTGCTCTTTACTTTATAGTACCTCTGCCCATCAGGTTACTTATCTGACCTTGCTGTGTTGTCCTTACTTGGTAGGGAAGCTGCAGGTTTCTCCCAGGAGGTACATTCCTACTACTGGGGTATTCTTCAGAGCTAACTGAGGCTCACTTGATCTGCAGGCAGGCTAGGGTTCTCCACTAGCCTCCTGGACGTAGCTAGCAGCCAGGGCTATCAAGCTGCATGTCAGGAGGAGGCCCTCAGCATATCTCTGGCTGGTGCCTTCTCACTTCTGTCTCCACAGACTCCTGACTATGAACTAACTCCTCCCTGTCTGGGCCTGGACATTTATACTAGGGGCTCCCTATCTCCCTCTAGTGTCTAGGATGCCTAACTACACCATAATAGGCCTGCAATGCATAATACAGGGGAAACATTGCATGTAAAAACACATAGAAAAATACATTAAATTCATAGTTAAATATAATATTTCTGTCCCTTGTGAGTAGGAGTAACACGTCACCCAATTGACCCTTGTGTAGTGCCCACGACTACCTAGTGGGACACTACATATCTTTGCACAAAGTGGCTGTATTTCAAATGGCTGTATTTCAAATCCCTGATTCAAACCCCTGTATGTAGAGGGGGTATTTCAAAAGGCCTGAACCATGTAAGCCTGAAGTAAATATATCTTTGCACAAAATGGCTGTATTTCAAATGGCTGTATTTCTAATGCCTGATTCAAACCCCTGTATGTAGGGGGGTATCTCACACGGTCTGTACCAGTGTAGGCCTGAAGTAAATATATCTTTGCACAAAATGGCTGTATTTCAAATGGCTGAATCAAACCCCTGTATGTATAGGGGGGATCTCACACGCCCTGAATCAGTGTAGGCCTGAATTAAAAATTTCTTTGCACAAAATTGCTGTATTTCAAATGGCTGAATCAAACCCCTGTATGTATAGGGGGGATCACAAACACCCTGAATCAGTGTAGGCCTGAAGTAAATATATCTTTGCACAAAGTGGCTGTATTTCAAATGTCTGCATTTCAAATGTCTGTATTTCAAATGGCTGAATCAAACCCCTGTATGTATAGGGGGGAATCACAAACGCCCTGAATCAGTGTAGGCCTGAAGTAAATATATCTTTGCACAAAATGGCTGTCTTTCAAATGGCTGTATTTCAAATCCCTGATTCAAACCCCTTTATGTAGGGGGGTATCTCACACGGTCTGAACCAGTGTAGGCCTGAAGTAAATATATTTTTGCACAAAATGGCTGTATTTCAAATGGCTGTATTTCAAATTCCTGATTCAAACCCCTGTATGTAGAGGGTGTATCTCACAGGGCCTGAACCAGTGTATTCCTGAATTCAATATTGGTGCACTAAATGGCGGTATTTAAAATCTCTGAATGTAACCCAAATGTATTAAGGGTGTATCTCACAATGACATCTGCATCAAAGGCTGCCAACTAAATTTTTTGTGCCAAAACGAGTGTTTGTTTAACAACTGAATTTAACAGCAGTATATAAACCTGTAATTTCACACGTGCTGATGCTGCAAGGCCTGAAAATATTTATTTTTTTTCAAAAAAGTGTTTTTTTCAAACCCCAGAAAATGATGGGTGTATTTCTACCTTAAATTGTACACTGACTAATACAGATGTTGTAGATTGCCAAAAAAGACTTTTTTTGCTAACAGAATATGAAAGCTGTATATATTAAACTTGAATTTAACACTTGCAGATCTGGAAAATTCTGTTTAAAAAAAAAAAAAAGTGTGTTTTTTAAACCCCAGAAAATGATGGGTGTATTTCTACCTTAAATTGCACACTGACTAATTCAGATGTTGTAGTTTGCCCCCAAAAAATGGTGATTTGCAATGTCCCAAAAGCTCAGATGCAGTGCTGGTGCACTGAGCATGCATAAAATGGCAGCCGCCGCCACCTACCAAACTAACAGAATTATAAAAGTTATTTTTTTCTTTGTCAATGGCCTCAGGGCAGGGTAAAACGATTGTGTCCTGCACCCACACAACTATTTCTAAGTAGATCGCTGAGTTAGATTCTCTCCTAGGCTCTCCTTGAAATCACAAGTCCAGCAGCATCCTCTCCCTACACTTGTAACAGCAGAGTGACATGCAGCGCTACGTGACTCAAGCTTATATAGAGCCTGGGTCACATGCTGCTCTGGCCAATCACAGCCATGCCATTAGTAGGCATGGCTGTGATGGCCTCTTGGGGCAAGTAGCATGACGCTTGTTGATTGGCTGCTGTGCAGCCTTTCAAAAAGCGTCAAGAAAGCGCCGAACACCAAACCTGAACCCAAACTTTTACGTAAATGTTCGGGTTCGGGTCCGGAGTCCAAAAATCCTAAAGTTTGGTACGATCCCAAACTTTACAGTTCGGGTTCACTCAACAATACTCAACACTATGTCACTTTGCCACTCTGTGGCCTCTTCATGCTGCTGCTGCAGCCATCTCCACACTATGTCACCTTACCACTCTGTGGCCTCTTCATGCTGCTGCTAACTCAACACTATGTCACTTTGCCACTCTGTGGCCTCCTCATGCTGCTGCTGCTGCCACCTACACACTATGTCACCTTACCACTCTGTGGCCTCTTCATGCTGCTGCTACTTCAACACTATGTCACCTTGCCACTCTTTGGCCTCCTCATGCTCCTGCTGCTGCCATCTCCACACCATGTCACCTTCCCACTCTGTGGTTTCCTCATGCTGCTGCTAAATCAACACTATGTCACTGGGTCACTCTGTGGAATCCTCATGCTGCTGCTAAATCAACACTATGTGACCTTGCCTCTGTGGTCTCCTCTTGCTGGTGCCAACTTAAAACTCTGTCTCTGGGCCACTCTGTGGCCTCCTCATGCTGCTGCTGCCACCTTCACACTATTTCACCTTGCCAGTCTGTGGCCTCCTCATGCTGCTGCTGCCACCTCCACACTATGTCACCTTGACACTCTGTGGCCTCCTCATGCGGCTGCTAAATCAACACTATGTAACTGGGCTACTCTGTGGCTTCCTCAACGTGTTGCCACCTCCACACTATTTCACCTTGCCACTCTGTGGCCTCCTCTTGCTCCTGTAATCTCCACACTATGTCACCTTGCCACTCTGTGGTCTCGTCGTGCTGATGCTAAATCAATATTATGTCACTGGGCCACTCTGTGGTCTTTTCCTGCTGCTGCTGCCACTTAAACACTATTTCACCTTGCCACTCTGTGGTATCATCATGCTGCTGCTAAATCAACACTATGTCACCTTGCCAGTCTGTGGCCTCCTCATGCTGCTGCTAACTCAACACTCTATGGCTTCCTTATGCTTCTGCCCACTCAACACTATGTAATCAGGCGACACTGTGGTCTCCCCTATGCTGCTGCTGCCACCTTCCCACTATGACTGGGCCACTCTGTGGTCTCTTCATGCTGCTGCTACCTCCACATGATGTAAACTTGCCACTCTGTGGCCTCCTCATGCTGCTGCTGCCACCTCCACACTATGTCATATTGCCAGTCTGTGACCTTCCCATGCTGCTACTACCTCAACACTATGTAATTGGGCCACTGTGGACTTCTCAGGCTGTTCTCCCACCCTCCCCACTCCATGACAGGGCCACTATTTTGCCTTTTTGGCCTGGTTGACATCATCATTTATTTGACCCTTCTTCTGATCTGTCAGAAGGAAGGAAAAATTAGACTCACAACGGATCCTGTCTGTGTAGCATCTGTAAGGCCTGTATGGTCCCATCAGAATTGGCTTATGATGTGGTAGCCAAAAGCATGAGTGGGTACAAAACACAGAAGACATGCAAACATTCCATTCTTGTGTTATCTCTGTTTTGGATCCACTCCTGTTTTATTTTACTTTAGCAATAGTGATGGATTACTGACCTAATGCTGACCGAGTGAAGGTGGATGCTCAACAGACAGGATCCGTTTTTTTGGGGGGTTATTGTTCTGACGGATCAAAAGAAGGGCAAAATAATCTGTGACATCAACGCAAACTTACTGCTGATACCCTCTCCACCCTCTCCACTCTGTCAGGGGGGCTCTACTTGTATAAGCGTTTAATAGAACTGGTTCTGTAGACATCTTTGTGGAATCAGCTGACGACGGTGTAAAAGGAGTGCGCTCTTTCACACTACAGTAGAATCTTGGGCCTCTGCACGGTTCTTTATACTTGGCGCTAACATGACTTGAAAGGCTGAGTTCACACTTGAGATATTTGGTCAGTTTTGACCCCGTAACTGCCCAAATTTGTGAAGTGTGCAGTGATTCTAAGAGTGACGCCTGTCATGTGCGTGTCATGCTGACTCACAGTTTTGTTTTACTACCACAGCAGACTACCTACCACTATACAGGCTCTCTACAGCCAGCAAATAGCTGTTTGTTACACGATTTGCCACCAAAAAATTCAGATCAAATCAAATCTTTTTGGAAAATTCAGCAAACCAGCCAAATCAAATTTTTTAGAAATTCACTCATCTCTACTCCTTAGCTGCAGAAGAAAATGCACTCCCCTTGAGCTGTCAGCTTGATAGAAATCTAGCAGAGCAATGAATGGAGAGATCTATGTGAAGTACAGGGCTGATTCTAGCTTTGTTAGAAAGATATTGCCATTTACTATGTTATGTGTGATTTTAATTTATTTCATTAATCATGGGATAACCCCTTTAAGCACAGTGTGAACAGGCCCTCACTCCTTCTAAGCTTTCTCTGATCAAATTCCCTAAAATCTATTATAGCTTTCTATTCTTTCCATATAGTGTTCCTATCATACTACAATAGTTGCCTGTTACTCTGTAATCGTTTTTCTGGCATACACTGCAAAACACACTAATTCTTGGTCACAAGCTGAACACACTATGGTGCTTCTCCTGATTCAGCATAGGCTTTCACTGTCTACTGCCTCCCTTTCCCTCTAGTTGGCTGATAAGGCTGTCTTTCGGCCTCTGGGCAAGCCTTCCCTCCACTTCCTTCCAGTTTCATGTGATCCTCCACCTTCTTCCTCCCTTATGGATTTTTCCTCTCCAAATGGTGCTGGGTGCCGTTTTTCATGTGATTGTTTGAAGTGTATCATAAAAGCTTTGCATTTATTTGGCAGACAAATTTTGATGACGTTTTTTTTTTATCTGATTTAGTTAGAATTGATTGATTCTTCACACAAGACCATCACAGCAACACTGTTATAAGCATTTAAGAGTAGTTTAGCCTAAGGCCTCTTTCACACGGGCGTTGCGGGAAAATGTGCGGGTGCGTTGCGGGAACACCCGCGATTTTTCAGCGTGAGTGCAAAACATTGTAATGCGTTTTGCACTCGCGTGAGAAAAATCGTGCATGTTTGGTACCCAAACCCGAACTTCTTCACAGAAGTTCGGGCTTGGGATCGGTGTTCTGTAGATTGTATTATTTTCCCTTATAACATGGTTATAAGGGAAAATAATAGCATTCTGAATACAGAATGCATAGTAAAATAGCGCTGGAGGGGTTAAAATAATAATAATAATAATTTAACTCACCTTAGTCCACTTGATCGCGTAGCCGGCATCTCCTTCTGTCTCCTTTGTTGAACAGGACCTGTGGTGAGCATTAATTACAGGAACAGGACCTTTGATGAAGTCACTCCGGTCATCACATGATCCATCACCATGGTAAAAGATCATGTGACGTACCATGTGATGACCGGAGTGACATCATCAAAGGTCCTGTTCCTGTAATTAATGCTCACCACAGGTCCTATTCAACAAAGGAGACAGAAGGAGATGCCGGCTATGCGATCAAGTGGACTAAGGTGAGTTAAATAATTTTTTATTTTTTTTTAACCCCTCCAGCGCTGTTTTACTATGCATTCTGTATTCAGAATGCTATTATTTTCCCTTATAACCATGGTATAAGGGAAAATAATAATGATCGGGTCTCCATCCCGATCGTCTCCTAGCAACCGTGCGTGAAAATCGCACCGCATCCGCACTTGCTTGCGGATGCCTGCGATTTTCACGCAACCCCATTCACTTCTATGGGGCCTGCGTTGCATGAAAAACGCAGAATATATAGCATGCTTCAATTTTCACGCAATGCATAAGTGATGCGTGAAAATCACCGCTCATGTGAACAGCCCCATAGAAATAAATGGGTTGGTATTTAGTGCGGGTGCAATGCGTTCAACTCACACATCGCATCCGCGGGGAATACTCGCCCGTGTGAAAGGGGCCTAAGGCTTTCAGTTTGTAACCTGAGGTATATTCTTTTTATATCCACAACAAAGTGGATATTTTTTAAGTTTCCTTCATTGTGTTCCTTTCAAGCTCTTCTAGATACCATACATCATGGCTTCTGTTTATTAGCAACACTTTACAAGATTATTAGTTGTCTTATGCGGAAATGCATATTTCACAGCGACAGGGACGGATTCATGGAAACTCATGAAACATCAGTATGATAATTTTTCATGTAAGGGAAACAAGACACACATGCAGGTTAAACCATTGTTTTTTTTCAAGATTTAAACACAAACTACTCACAATCCATAGTCACATCTTTAAGATTTTTTATTTTATTTTTTTGTTTGCAGCAATCTTGACAATAAATTGTTAGACACTGAAGCCTCTTATTCTCAGTCTTCCATCACACAATGCTTAGGGAGGACACACGTGTACGTCAGGTGGGAGGACATGGATTTGGACTGTGAACATACAGTCAGGTCCATAAATATTGGGACATCGACACAATTCTAACATTTTTGGCTCTATACACCACCATAATGGATTTGAAATGAAACAAGCAAGATGTGCTTTAACTGCAGACTGCCAGCTTTAATTTGAAGTGAATGGTGAAGGCATTACAACAGTTTGCATATGTGCCTCCAACTTGTTAAGGGACCAAAAGTAATGGGACAATTGGCTTCTCAGCTGTTCCATGGCCAGGTGTATGTTATTCCCTCATTGTCCCAATTACAATGAGCAGATAACAGGACCAGAGTTCATTTCAAGTGTGCTATTTGCATTTGCAATCTGTTGCTGTCAACTCTCAAGATGAGATCCAAAGAGCTCTCACTATCAGTGAAGCAAGCCATCATTAGGCTGAAAAAAAAAAAAAAAACCCATCAGAGGATAGCAAAAACATTAGGCGTGGCCAAAACAACAGTTTGGAACATTCTTAAAAAGAAGGAACACACCGGTGAGCTCAGCAACACCAAAAGACCCGGAAGACCATGGAAAACTGTGGTGGATGACTGAAGAATTCTTTCCCTGGTGAAGAAAACACCCTTCACAACAGTTGGCCAGCTCAAGAACACTCTCCAGGAGGTAGGTATATGTGTGTCAAAGTCAACAATCAAGAGAAGACTTCAAAAGAGTGAATACAAAGGGTTCACCACAAGATGCAAACCATTGGTGAGCCTCAAAAACAGGAAGGCCAGGCCAGATTAGAGTTTGCCAAATGACATCTAAAAAAGCCTTCACAGTTCTGGAACAACATCTTATAGACAGATGAGACCAATATCAACTTGTACCAGAGTGATGGGAAGAGAAGAGTATGGAGAAGGAAAGGAACTGCTCATGATCCTAAGCATACCACCTCATTAGTAAAGGATGGTGGTGGTAGTGTCATAGCGTGTGCATGTATGGCTGCCAATGGAACTGATTCTCTTGTATTTATTGATGATGTGACTGCTGACAAAAGCAGCAGGATGAATTCTGAAGTGTTTCGGGCAATATTATCTGCTCATATTCAGCCAAATGCTTCAGAACTCACGGCGGTTGGACGGCGCTTCACAGTTCAGATGGACAATTACCCATAACATACTGCAAAAGCAACCAAAGAGTTTTTTCAGGGAAAGAAGTGGAATGTTATGCAATGGCCAAGTCAATAACCTGACCTGAACCCGATTGAGCATGCATTTCACTTGCTGAAGACAAAACTGAAGGGAAAATGCCCCAAGAACAAGCAGGAACTAAAGACAGTTGCAGTAGAGGCCTGGCAGAGCATCACCAGTGATGCAACCCAGCATCTGGTGATGTCTATGCGTTCCAAACTTCAGGCTGCAATTAACTGAAAAGGATTTGCAACCAAGTATTAAAAAGTGAAAGTTTGATTTATGATTATTATTCTGTCCCATTACTTTTGGCCCCTTAACTAGTGGGAGGCACATATGCAAACTGTTGTAATTCCTACACCGTTCACCTGATTTGGATGTAAATACCCTCAAAGCTGACGATCAGCAGTTAAAGCGTATATTATGTTTGTTTCATTTCAAATCCATTGTGGTGGTGTATAGAGCCAAAAATGTTCGAATTGTGTCGATGTCCCAATATTTATGGACCTGACTGTATGTGCACAATTGTATAACTTGGCCAATCTTTTGTTTGAATCTGTTAAACATTTTTTTTAAAACGCTGAAATTAAATTAACAAAGGCAAGTTGGAATTTGGTGTAATTTTCCAGTACATTAGTATGTGCCAGTGGAATCCTGGTTCAATCAGTACAATTATCTCTATGGTATTATTATAAACCTGCAACTTTTTAAATGTCAGTGTGGCTACTTAGAGCTATGTGACAACATTGAAACTACTGGTTACAAAACTATGAACAAAACTGCTCTGTCATTTTAACTCATCTTGAAATTGTACTCCTGGATGGAATAATAATTGGTAATGAGTAATGTGTTGGAAAAAATAAAAGGTATTAAAGGGATTCTGTCACCTCTTTTTACCCTATAGAGATGCGGACATGCACGGCTAGATCGCCGCTAGCATGTCCGCAATATACGGTACCTTTCCCATATCTGAGTTGTTTTATTGAGTATAAAAAATGATTTAATATACATGTAAATCAGCCTGGTAAGGAGCCCAAGGGGCTGTACTAACCGTTCTGGAGCCCAGCCACGCCCCCCTGTGAAAGAGCCCAGCACCGCCTGTAACCATCAATCTCCTCCTCGCTCACAAAGTCAGATCGATGTAATCTTGCGATGCATGAGCTCGTACATGCACAGTGCTGGCATAGTGTTCCTTCCCTGTGCTGGCATCAGCCTCAGGGAAGGAACTGTGCATGCGCAAGCTCGATCACCGCAAGATTACGGCAATCTGACTTTGTGAGCAAGGAGGATTTACATATATATAAAATAATTTTTTACACTCAATAAAACCACTTAGAGATATGGGACAGGTATATTGCAGACATGCTAGCGGTGATCTAGCCGTGCATGTCCGCATCTCTATAGGGTAAAATGAGGTGACAAAATCCCTTTAACATTTTACAGATGAAAATGTAACTGCCAATATACAGTAGGTCACAATACAGTCATTGGAACTGTTACATTTGTAGTCACTGCACGTCATTGAATTGTCCACATCTATGACATTCCAGAAAGCATTTAAGTGAATGCTGACCTCTAGTAAACTTTGCTTTATCAGAAATGTCCCAGTATTTACCTAAAATAATTATCTTATGCAAATGTTTCCCATTCTGAGTAGAATTGGTTTTGGGGAATACTAAAGGTGAGATCTGGAAACTATATGCGAATGATGCCCTAAAAATACAGGATTTCAAGGTCTATATTCTGTTGATAGAGACAAATGATTTTCATAATGCCCACTGGCCCATTATGACAGCAGCTCTGCTCTTTTTAGTGATCATATACACTGATCAGCCATAATATTAAAAGGTAAAATGGATATAATTGATTATCTTATGACAAAAGCATCTGCTAGTGATGGACGAACATCGGCCGGGATGATTCTCGAACGCGATCGCGCGAACACGATCAAATGTTCGCGAACCGTAAGTTCGCGGCGGGCCCCATTTTTCAGGCGAACCTGAAAAACCTTCAGGTCATATTTTCAGCCACCAAATACTTACAAGAAATTGATATCCAATGACCGTCTAATATACCTTTAGCCACATAATCACTTGATCTTTTCTGTACGGTGAATTCCTAATTGTTGGGGCCTCGGAGGAATTCAACACCTGTGACGACCACGTGTTATCGAATGCAACCTATTATCATTTGGGGTTTATTCAAGAGGGGGGATTTCATTAGCCATGTTTTTAATCAAATTTTATATTTTTAGTTCTTATAAAAGTAACGGGGTGCCGAAGGTGCACTCGGTCTCCCATCAGCCACAGACGTGCTGCTTAGCTTCGGGAGCGAGGATCTGTGTTTGACCTCGTTCCCAGGGCGGCATTGCTAGCTGGGAGGCTCCCTGCTCCTAGGTCTGCCTTGAGCGCCGAGCTGATCACTCGGTGCTCGACTGGTCGGTCTGTCGGTCATGTGACGCTGGCCATGTCACATGACCCTCACTCCCCACTATAAATACAGGCAGCCTGCTGGCCACAGGTTGCCTGTTAATTTAGGTTCCTGGCTTTGTTGGATACCTGTATACTTACCTGATCCTGTTCCCTGACAATCCTTTGCCTGCTCCTCCTGTACTGCGCATCCCTCCTGGTATTTTGATCTCGGCTTCCACCTGACTATTCTTTGCAGACTCCTTTGGTACTTCTTGACTCTCCTGGTATTTATGACTCCGGCTTCTCCTGACCATTCTTTGCTTATCCCTCTGTACTGCGTTGTCCTTTTGGTTTTGACCCGGTCCGTTCACTATCCGTTATTTGTCTTGTCTGTCCTTCACGCACGTATCCTAAGTTAGGGACTGCCATCCAGTTGTCCCCTGTCATTAGGACTCGTGAGGCAAGTAGGCAGGGCCAGGGGTGAGGGTGGAGCGCAGTGGTCACTATCCTCCCCCCTGTGTGTACGTGACCGTTACAGATTAACAGGCCTAATAACCACTGTATAATGAATCCTCTGGTGACCCTAACTGACCATGTCTCTAATCTGACGCAGATGGTGCAGGAGCTAGGGGAAAAACTCCGTTATTTTGAGTTAGGGCAAGGTTCTTCCACTCCTCAGGCCTCCAGTCCGCATTTTGAGCCCCAGATTAAGCTCCCAGAACCTTTTCTGGAGACCGGAAGAAGTTTCTCTCTTTTAAGGAGAGTTGCAGACTTTACTTCCATTTGAGCCCCGTGTCCTCTGGCCCCGAGAGTCAATGCGTGGGCATTATCATTTCCCGACTACAGGGTGATCCCTAGGACTGGGCGTTCTCTTTACCTGCTGGCGCCAGTTGTTTAACTTCTGTGGAGGGGTTCTTTCAGGCCCTGGGTACCCTCTATGATAAACCAGACAGGGCTCTGGTAGCCGAGACGACTCTAAAGGCACTGGTTCAGGGCAATCTACCTGCAGAGGATTATTGCACCCAATTCAGAAGGTGGTGTGTCCCCTCAGGATGGAACGAACCAGCCCTGAAAAGTCAGTTCCGGTCAGGTCTGTCTGATAATTTAAAGGATCTTCTGGTCAGTTATCAACTTCCAGAGACCTTAGAGGAGATGATGACCCCTGTTGTCCGACTTAACCGACGGGTTAGAGAGAGACGACAGGAACGATAGTTCTCTTCCCAGATGGTGGTCCAGCCAGAGGCCTATTCCAGAGACAACGCTGAGGTCTCCACTGAGGAATCCATGCAAGTTGGTATGACCCAAGGGAATCTTCGCCGCAGATGTGGAGAATGCTTTTACTGTGGAGATCCTGACCATTGGATCAACCAGTGTCTTACTATCGCCTGTACTTGTTCTGGCCTCACCATTTGTAGAGCCGCATTAGGCCCAACCAAATAACGCTGAAGGCTCTGTCGCCTACTCGCACCTGTAGAAGGTGGTTCACTTGTTTGTGTAGCTGGCACAGATCGACCGCGTCGTCTCCCTGCAACAGGAGATCCACCAGCAGCACCACGACCTAGGCCACATCCCTTATTCGACGCTCTCCTCATTCTCCGCAAATTTTGGATCTTGCCAAAATGGGTGTTTTTTTAATAACAGAATAGAACAACAGTATTTAAAGCGTGTATTTCACACTGACAGATGCAACCAAGGCCGCAAATTTTAGTATTTGGCACAAAATGGGTGTTTTTTTAAACCCAAAATATTATTGCAGTATTTCTAGCTTGCATGTCACACTAAAAAATGCAGCATAGGCCCCAGATGTAGGGTATTGCCCAAAATTTTATTTTTTAATAACAGAATATGACAGTAGTATCTAACGCTTGTATTTCACACTGACAGATGCAGCAAGGGCTGTAAAATTTAGTCTTTTGCCCAAAAAGGGTGTTTTTTAAAACCAAGAAAATTATTGCAGTATTTCAAGCTTAAATTTCACACTGACTAATGCTGCATAGGCCCCAGATTGAGGGTATTGCCAAAAAGGGGTGCTTTTTTAAACCCAGAATATTATTGCAGTATTTCAAGCTTGTATGTAACAATGACAGATGCAGCAAACACCGCACATTTTGTATTTTTGCCCAAAATGGGTGTTTTTTTAATAACAGAATATGACAGTAGTATCTAGCGCTTGTATTTCACACTGACAGATGCAGCAAGGGCTGTAAAATTTAGTCTTTTGCCCAAAAAGGGTGGTATTTAAAACCAAGAAAATTATTGCGGTATTTCAAGCTTAAATTTCACACTGACTAATGCTGCATAGGCCCCAGACTGAGGGTATTGCCAAAAAGGGGTGCTTTATTAAACCCAGAAAATTATTGCTGCATTTCAAGCTTGTATTTAACAATGACAGATGCAGCAAACGCTGCAAAATTTGGATTTTGCCCAAAATGGGTGTTTTTTTAACAAAAGAATATGACAACAGTATATAACGCTTGTATTTCACACTGACAGATGCAGCAACGGCTTTAAATTTAGTTTTATTCCCAAAAAGGGTGTTTTTTTTAAAACCCAGAACATTATTGCAGTATTTCAAGCTTAAATTGCACACAGACAAATGCTGCAAAGGCCACAGATGTAGGGTCTTGCCAAAAATTTGACTGTCACAAATGCACATATGCTGTGCTGGTGCACAGAACTTGCAAAAAATGGCCGCCACCACCTGCCTAACTAACAGACAAATAAAAGTTATTTTTCTGGGTCACTGGGCTCAGGGCCGGATAAAAAGATTGTGCACTGCACCCAGAAAACAAAATCTAGGTAGATCGCAGAGTTAACAAGCACTTCAGATTAAAGATTCTGTCCTATTCTCTCCCTCACAGCAGCAGCATCCTATCCCTACACTAATCAAAGCAGAGTGATGTGCTGGGTCACATGCTGCACTAGCCAATCACAGCCATGCCATTAATAGGCATGGCTGTGATGGCTTCTAAGGGCACACAAGTTAAATGCTTGTTGATTGGCTGCTCTGCAGCCTTTCAAAAAGCGCTATTAACTCACTGAACCCGAACCCGAACTTTTACTGAAAAGTTTGGGTTCGCGTCCGGGGTTCAAAAATTAGAATACAGAAAACACCATTTTTTTCCCCATAATCTATCCACATTTTTGCTGTCAACAGTGCAATCAGTGATCTGCGCTTCAAAACATTTTGTGGTTGTCAGGGCCAGATATAGTGAAAAATATAAATATAAACTACATTAGAAAACAGTGTCTGTACCACAGATTCCAATAATCTGGGCCTAAAATAGTGTCCATATTCTGTGTGTTTCTGTGACATACTGTTCTGCATCAGAAAACAGTATCTTTAGGGTAAAATCCAAAATTCTGGGCCTAATCTAGTGTTCATATTCTGTGTGTTTCTGTGACATATAGTGTCCTGCATCAGAAAACTGTTTCTTTAGAGAAAAATCCAAATATCTGGGCATAATTTAGTGTCCATATTCTGTGTGTTTCTGTGACATATACTGTCCTGCATCAGTAAACAGTGTCTTTAGAGCAAAATCCTAATATCTGGGCCTAATCTAGTGTCCATATTCTGTATGTATCTGTGACATATACTGTCCTGCATCAGAAAACTGTTTTAGAGCAAAATCTAAATATCTAGGCAAAATCTAGTGTCCATATTCTGTGTGTTTCTGTGACATATACTGTCCTGCATCAGAAAACAGTTTCTTTAGAGCAAAATCCTAATATCTGGGCCTAATCTAGTGTCCATATTCTGTGTGTTTCTGTGACATATACTGTCCTGCATCAGAAAACAGTGTCTTTATAGCAAAATCCTAATATCTGAGCCTAATCTAGTGTCCATATTCTGTGTGTTTCTGTGACATATACTGTCCTGCATCAGAAAACTGTTTCTTTAGAGCAAACTCCAAAAATCTGGGCCTAATCTAGTATCCATATTATGTATGTTTCTATGACATATACTGTCCTGCATCAGAAAACTTAGCGGACTTAGCGGACTGTAGAACAATCTGCGCCTCATCTAGTGACAAAACTATTAAAATGAAGAAGGTGAGCATTAAGGGACGGGGAAGTGGGCGTGATGCTGATGGTGCACACAGAGCCCTGGGCGCAATGAAACTGTGCCTGCTGCCAGTGCACCAGAAAAAAATAAAACATCCGCTGAACCCAGCTTCATGTCCAACTTAGCTGGGCGGTGCAGGACAACACTGTCCATGTCGGACCAGTGCGAACAGTTGGTTGGTTGAATTGCTGAAGATAATGCTTCCAGTCAGTTAAACACCACCCTCTCTTCCACCAAGTCCAGTCTCTGTAGCCAAGAGTCTGGTTAACCAAATACTCTCTCTGATCATCCTTCCTCCCACCATGGAGAGGCTTGCCAAACGAGTGATCCCACACTTGGATATTCCGAGGAGCTCTATCCAGCGCCACTATTACATTTGGCCCTCGCACCCAGCACGCTTTAAAAGGAGAAGTCGGCCTACACCAAACAGGCCCGCAACCGTTACACCGAGCACCCCCATGCATAAATCTACCTTGCCAAGGGGTAGGTGTTTTGCAGTATGGCGCTTTTTTGAGGAAAGTGCAGACGACAAAAGAATGGTAGTTTGCAACCTGTGCCGTACCAAAATGAGCCGGGGCGTGAACACTAGCAACCTCACCACCACCAGCATGATCCGCCACATGGCATCCAAGCACCCTAACAAGTGGGCCGAACACCTGGGTTCACAATCTGGGTCTGCGAGTCACACCACTGCCTACTCTTCTCCTGTGTTATACACTGCTGGCCAATCCCCTGCCGAAGGCGCAAGCTCGGATGCCCCTTGCTCTGCATCTGGACCTTAGCATGAACCATCAGCAAAAACATCCACTTCCCTGTCCCAGCGCAGCATCCAAATGTCTATAACACAATCATTTGAATGCAAGCGCAAATACCCACCCACCCACAGGCCATAGCACTAAATGTGCAACTTTCAAAATTACTGGCCCTTAAAATGTTGCCATTTAAGCTTGTGGACACTGAGGCCTTCCGCAGCCTGATGTCGGCGGCCGTCCCTCGGAAGGTCCACTTAACCACGGACACATGGACAAGTGCTGGTGGCCAGGGACGCTACATTTCCCTGACCGAACACTGGGTGAATGTTGTGGAGGCCGGGAGTGAGTTGTATCCTGGGATGGCACAGGTGCTACCCACGCCCTGGATTGCGGGCCCTACGTCCATCAGGATCTCCGCCAACAGTTATATTACTGGCTCAATCCCCCACTTCTCCTCCCCCGCCACCTCCTCCTCCATTTCCACCTCCAGCAGCAGTCAGCCATCAGTCACTAGCTGGAAGCAGTGCAGCACTGCTGTGGGTAAGCGTCAACAGACCGTGCTGAAGTTGATCTGTTTAGGGGACAAACAGCACACCGCCGCAGAGCTGTGGCAGGGTATAAAGGACCAAACCGAGCTGTGGCTCTCGCCACTCAACCTACAAGCAGGCATGGTTGAGTCTGACAATGGCCATAACTTGGTGGCGGCTTTGGAGCTCAGCAACCTGATACACATCCCATGCCTAGCCCACGTCTTAAACTTAGTGGTTCAGCGGTTTATCAAAACCTACCCCAATTTGCCAGAGCTACTACTGAAGGCTAGCCACGTGTGTGCCCATTTCCGCAAGTCGTCCACAGCTTCAGCCAGTCTGTCAATGCTGCAGCAGCGCTTGCGGCTTCCAGCTCACCGACTGTTGTGCGACGTGAGCACACGCTGGAACTCTACGTTCCACATGTTGGCCAGGTTTTGTGAGCAGCAGAGAGCAGTTGTGGAATACCAGCTGCAACATGGTCATCGCCTTTTGAGTTAACTTCCACTATTCACAAGCGAGCAGTGGGCATTGATGTCAGACCCCTGTGAGGTTTTAAAAAACTTTGATGAATCCACACAGATGGTTAGTGGCGATAACGCTATTATCAGCGTAACCATCCCACTGCTGTGTCTACTTAAACGATCGCTGCTCACAATTAAGGACGACTCTCTGAATGTGGAAGACGAGGAAATGGGGGAGGACATTACACAGGGTGATAGCCAGCCCAACCTCAGTTCGTCTTCTCAGCGCGAATTGGACCATGAATAGGGGGAGGAGGAGGAGCTGGAGACAGTTGCTTCTGCTACAGAGGGTAGTACCCATGGAACTTTAATTCCATCTGTTCAGCGTGGATGGGCAGACGAGGAGGAGGAGGAGGAGGAGATGGAGAGTCATCCTGATGTTGACATCGATGTCTTGCCTGTTGGTACTCTGGCACACATGGCTGACTTCATGTTAGGCTGCCTTTCCAGCGACTCTCGCGTTATACGCATTTTAGATAACACGGATTACTGGGTGTTCACCCTTCTCGACCCCCGCTGCAAAGAGAACTTCTCATCTCTCATTCCTCTGGTGGAGAGGACGAGCAAAATGGTGTAATACCAGAAGATCCTTGTTGGAAAATTGCTCCAAACTGTTCCGTACTTCCTTAGGCAACCGAGGAAGGGAGAAAAGGGGAATACACAGCAGTTCCAAGAAAGGCAGGGCAACACTCTCCAAGGCATGGGACACTTTCATGACACCCCGCCAGCAATCTCACCCTGAAGCGTGGCCTAGTGGTACAAGGAGGGAAAAGTTTTGGAAGATGGTGAAGGAATACATAGCAGACCGTGTCAGCATCCTAAATGATCCCTCAGTGCCTTATAACTACTGGGTGTCCAAGCTGGACACGTGGCACGAACTTGCGCTCTACGCATTGGAGATGCTGGCCTGCCCTGCCGCCAGCGTTTTGTCTGAGTGTGTATTTAGTGCTATGGTGGCATTATAACAGATAAGCGTATCCGCTTGTCCACTAGCAATGCTGACAGGTTGACTGAAATAAAAATGAACAAGGCCTGGATTGCCCCTGAATCCTCAACTCCACCAGAGGAGAGCTGAGCTGATGATGACCATAAAGGCAATTTCAATCTATCATTTATAATGTACTCAATCTACTGTAGTGTATTTCAATGCACCTTTTCCACCACAAAAAAAGAGTATATGGTTGAATCTTGATTTCTTGCCCTCCTCCTCATCCAGATTGTCTATATTCCCTCCACTCTAATTTTTTTTTATAGGGTCAGCTCAGCAGCAGGCCCTCGCCCATAATGTTTTAGAGGGTCAGTTCAGCAGCAGGCCCTCGCCCATAATGTTTTAGAGGGTCAGTTCAGCAGCAGGCCATCGCCCATAATGTTTTAGTGCATCAGTTCAGCAGCAGGCCCTCGCCCATAATGTTTTAGAGGGTCATTTCAGCAGCAGGCCCTCGCCCATATTGTTTTAGAGGGTCAGTTCAGCAGCAGGCCATCGCCCATAATGTTTTAGTGCATCAGTTCAGCAGCAGGCCCTCGCCCATAATGTTTTAGAGGGTCAGTTCAGCAGCAGGCCCTCGCCCATAATGTTTTAGAGGGTCATTTCAGCAGCAGGCCCTCGCCCATATTGTTTTAGAGGGCCATCTCAGCAGCAGGCCCACACCTAAAATCTTTTACTTGGTCAGCTCACCTGCAGGCCTGCAACTCAATGTTAATGAGGCCCTCCTTTATGTGATATACAGGTTGTATCGGAATGCCTTGTCATTGTAATTTTTGGCAGGACTTGCACTTTATATACAAGTAAATATACAGGAAAGAATGTTTTCAATAAATTTTTCCTAAAAAAAAAAAATTTTTTACTTTGGTTTTGTGCGTAAAACCTTAATTAGATTGTGTGCCTGGTGATCAGTTTAAGGCATTTTAAGCAGCAGCAGCAGCAGCAGCAGCAGCAGCATGGTGATAAAAATGAGTGGCAAGGTGACATGGTGTGGAGATGGCAGCATGAGGAGGCCACATATTGGCACAATGACTGAGTCTGGATAAAAGACTGAGGCCACAGATTGCTTAGAAAGATACAGATGGAATCAATCTGTGGAGCTGTATCACCGTCACCCGCAGATTAATGCAGACCAGGGCCGTAGCTATAGGGGAAGCAGTGGAAGCTGCAGCTTTGGGGCCCTGGCCCAGAAGGGGCCCATCCAGGAGGAGGACTAAAGGATTTGGTCAGGGCACCCTCAACATTATTACACAATGAATTTAGATACAGTGACAGTATAGACAGTGTATAAAACTGATGGAACAGCAGCCGGGCCTGATCTGAGAAAGCGATCTATACTAGTCACAGGAATGGGGGCGGCATGAAAGGAAGGGGTCGCTAAAAAATTACTGTGGGATGCCAGACCTTGCAGGGGAATTATGCGTGAGGTCACGGTGTAAGCAATAGGTGGGCCGAGGTAAAGACAGTTACGGTTACTCACGGTTATGTCGTCCCTGGGAAGGCTTGCACAAGTGAAAAGGAGAACGGCTCAAGGATTCTCTGCGGCTCACTCTTGGTGGTCTGTATTAATGTGCCAGTGGCAAGGTCCCTTGTAGTTGTGATGCCAGTAGCTTTTGTACGGAGGTACAACCATTTACTATAGTCTTAATTGAGGAACTGGAGACTTAGGCAAGCAGGATGAAATTCAAGGTGGAACTTTACTGAAGATAACTTCTGCTAAAAATACATCCAAAGCATTAAAACAGTCTCTTGATACAGTTCGGCATAAAGCACAATCTCCCATACATATGGGGAAAGGGAAATGCAAGTCCTCAATGAGATACAGGCTCTTGTAATACATAAGAAAGCTACTGCTCAGACTAGGCTTATAATAATATGAAAGTCTTACACTGGTCAAAACTCCGGCCTGATCCTAATCCTTGTTTAAAGGTGCTTTTGTGAATCCTGGAACTTCTATTCCAATGTTGTTCTGACAGTTGGCCTGACTGTCCTCAAGATTTGAACTGGAGGTGTGGATGCTTCTCGCCATCTCCTACACCTACTACAAAGGTGCCTAATAAGTCCTCAGGTAATGACTAGCTTGCTAATCCTTTGTCTTGCATAAAAACGTGATAATTCCTTAAATAAATACTCGGCTGCATACAGTTTAGACATTGGTCACCCTGGAAAAGCGATCTATAGGAGTGGATTGCTCACCTCTAGGTAGAATAATTGCAGGCTTTAACCCTGGACTGTGAAGCCGACAGGGACAGAGCAGAGAGGATAGGAATATGCCTCCCTCCAGCTTTACAGCTACATTGCTGTTGCTTTCTTAGTAAGCTCATGAGAGAACTGCTTCGAACTTAACTCTCATTTGGATTGACCTGAGCTCTTCTGGTCTGGTTTGGATTGACCTCAACCAATCAACTATAGCTAAGCTATATATACACACTAACACTGCTCCATCTTGTGGAGAAACAAATGTAGTGCACCCTGACTAGGCCTGTGTAAAGGATCTATTTATATAGAATCACACTGTAACAAGGGAGAATATGACAGGAGATAAAATACAAAATGCAGGCATATTACATGACATTAATACATAATTAAGATACGTTTGCGGTGCCCATGGTCACGTAAGTGGGACACTGCAGATGCAGCCCCATTCAAAAATTTGCTGTGGGGCCCAGTCAATTCTAGCTACGCCACTGATGCAGCCCACAAAAGCAAGTTGGGTTTATCGATTCCAAATCCTTAATTTAATTGTGGGCCTGGTGATCATTTTAAGGCCTTTTGAGCAGCAGCAGCATACGGATAAAAATGAGTGGCAAGGTGACATGGTGTGGAGATGGCAGCATGAGGAGGCCACATAGTGGCACAATCACTGAGTCTGGATAAAAGACTAAGACCACAGATTGCTTAGAAAGATGCAGATGGAAACAATCTGTAGAGCTGTATCACCGTCACCTGCAGAATAATGCAGCCATCAAATTCAAGTTGGGTTTGTCGGTCCCACCTCAGCTCACCAGCAGGCCCACACCTAAAATCTTTTACTGGTTCAGCTCATATGCAGGCCTGCGACTTAAATCTTTTACAGGGTCAGCTCACATGCAGGCCCGCAACTCATGCTGCCTTGCTTTGAAGTAGTAGCCGTAGCAGTTTATCAGGCTCCCTCTCCGAAATCAAACTATGATTCCCCGTTATCGGTGATCACCATGGTAGGCGCATAAAAGAACATCGAAAGTTAATAGGGAAGATATCCAAATGGATTGTGGACGTCACGGGGACGTGCGATCAGGCAGAAGTTATCTAGAGTTATCTAGAGTCAACAAAGCGGCAGTGTCACGAACCGGCAGGACAGGCAGTGAATCCTCTGCACCAGAGAGGAGATGGCGCGGGTTGTACTAGAGGACCGGTTCTAAGCAGTTACTGGTCTTCACCAGAGCCCGCCGCAAAGCGGGATGGATTTGCCGCGGCGGTAACTACCAGGTCGTGTCCCCTAGTAACAACTCGACCTCTCTGGCAACTAATAAGGCGTGGTACACAGGGAGAAGGCAAGAGCGTAGTCGGACGAAGCAGCAGTCAGGGCAGGCGGCAAAGGTTCAAAGGCGAGTGGACGGTAGCAACGGGTACGGCAACAGGTAAGGCAAACTAACATCATAGGGAACGCTTTCTCTGAGGCACAAGGCACAAAGATCCGGCAGAAGGCTGTGGGAGGGGAAGGTATAAATGGGCAGTGCACAGGTGCAGCCTAATTAAGTCAGCACTGCCTCTCACAACCTTAACCCTTAATAACCCCTTTGGACCAGGCACCAATTACTGGTGCACTGGTCCTTTGAATCTAAGAGTCCCGGCGCGCGCGCGCCCTAGAGAGCGAGGACGCACACGCCAAGACGCTGGAGTGCTGCCTGGGGACATACGCTGTGAGCGCTCCGAGACCAGCAGGGGACCCGGAGCGCTCAGCATAACAGGTAGCAGGGCCTCTCCTGTGTAACGTTCCTCATCCAAAATACCACAGTGACATTCCCTGTAAAATTGTATTACTCATTCCAATAATAGGGCATCTTAAGAGTCCTGTATTGTTATTTATCGTCACTACCTCCCCGAGTCGGGAGTGGGTAATTGCCGCGCGCCTCCTGCCTTCCTTCAATTTTTCTGCATTAATAACTTGACCCACCATCTCCACCCAATCATATTTCAGCCATTGACCTCCCTTGGATGTGGTATCCCTTTCTCCCTAAGTTCCCTTTCTCCCTATAAGTTCCCTATACAGCATCAAACCCTGATTACCCGTGATCACCACGGTAGGCGCAGAAAGGAACATAGGGCAGACATCCGAATAGATCAACGCCGTCACTGGAACGTGCAATCGCCCAGAGGTTATCTAGAGTCACCAATGCGGCAGTAGGCCCTCACCGCTAAGGTTTTAGATGGTCAGATCAGCAGGCATTTGCTCCAAATGTTTTTGAGGGTCACCAGCAGGCCATCAATCATCATTTTTCAAGGGTGTGTACAGGGAGTGCAGAATTATTAGGCAAGTTGTATTTTTGAGGATTAATTTTATTATTGAACAACAACCATGTTCTCAATGAACCCAAAAAACTCATTAATATCAAAGCTGAATATTTTTGGAAGTAGTTTTTAGTTTGTTTTTAGTTTTAGCTATTTTAGGGGGATATCTGTGTCTGCAGGTGACTATTACTGTGCATAATTATTAGGCAACTTAACAAAAAACAAATATATACCCATTTCAATTATTTATTTTTACCAGTGAAACCAATATAACATCTCAACATTCACAAATATACATTTCTGACATTCAAAAACAAAACAAAAACAAATCAGTGACCAATATAGCCACCTTTCTTTGCAAGGACACTCAAAAGCCTGCCATTCATGGATTCTGTCAGTGTTTTGATCTGTTCACCATCAACATTGCGTGCAGCAGCAACCACAGCCTCCCAGACACTGTTCAGAGAGGTGTACTGTTTTCCCTCCTTGTAAATCTCACATTTGATGATGGACCACAGGTTCTCAATGGGGTTCAGATCAGGTGAACAAGGAGGCCATGTCATTAGATTTTCTTCTTTTATACCCTTTCTTGCCAGCCACGCGGTGGAGTACTTGGACGCGTGTGATGGAGCATTGTCCTGCATAAAAATCATGTTTTTCTTGAAGGATGCAGACTTCTTCCTTTACCACTGCTTGAAGAGGGTGTCTTCCAGAAACTGGCAGTAGGACTGGGAGTTGAGCTTGACTCCATCCTCAACCCGAAAAGGCCCCACAAGCTCATCTTTGATGATACCAGCCCAAACCAGTACTCCACCTCCACCTTGCTGGCGTCTGAGTCGGACTGGAGCTCTCTGCCCTTTACCAATCCAGCCACGGGCCCATCCATCTGGCCCATCAAGACTCATTCTCATTTCATCAGTCCATAAAACCTTAGAAAAATCAGTCTTGAGATATTTCTTGGCCCAGTCTTGACGTTTCAGCTTGTGTGTCTTGTTCAGTGGTGGTCGTCTTTCAGCCTTTCTTACCTTGGCCATGTCTCTGAGTATTGCACACCTTGTGCTTTTGTGCACTCCAGTGATGTTGCAGCTCTGAAATATGGCCAAACTGGTGGCAAGTGGCATCTTGGCAGCTGCATGCTTGACTTTTCTCAGTTCATGGGTAGTTATTTTACGCCTTGGTTTTTCCACACGCTTCTTGCGACCCTGTTGACTATTTTGAATGAAACGCTTGATTGTTCGATGATCACGCTTCAGAAGCTTTGCAATTTTAAGAGTGCTGCATCCCTCTGCAAGATATCTCACTATTTTTGACTTTTCTGAGCCTGTCAAGTCCTTCTTTTGTCCCATTTTGCCAGGGTGTTGATGTCATTAGACCACACCCCTTCTCATTAAAGAGATGCACATCACCTAATATGCTTAATTGATAGTAGGCTTTCGAGCCTATACAGCTTGGAGTAAGACAACATGCATAAAGAGGATGATGTGGTCAAAATACTCATTTGCCTAATAATTCTGCACTCCCTGTATTATGGCCACCTTTTTGTGTAACAAAGGGTGTTTTGGAGTTCCGGTTCCGTGTAATTTTTGGCAGCCCTTTCACTTAGTGCATAGGCTTTATGTGATATATAGGCTGTTTCGGAGAGCCTCTTGGAGTGCCTGTGCCTGTTTCGGAGTGGCTGTTTCCTAACATTTTATCCTGTAAAATAGATTTTTTGGGGGGGGTGTTTGTGCGTATTTTTGTCAGTGGCGTACAACTCGGACAACATGGTTTCCAGCAGTGGCCCGGGAGTTCAAGATGCATCCAGACATCGTCCCCATGGTGTTCCCGATCCATTTCGGTGGTGTTTCTGTCACTTTCTGACCTTTTCCAATTGACCAGGCACCCTCCCCTCTTCAGGGCAGGGGTTACCTGGTTGTCTCCCATTGACTTCCATTATACTCGGGTGCTCTGCCGAGCACACTAATATAGCAATGTGTTCGGCCCGAACACCTGAATACTTTGGTGCTCGATCATCACTATCATCTACACTTACAGCAATCAATCTGAGCGCACAGCTGCAATATAAACTATGGTGGAATAACAGAGCAGTGGCTAGGGCCACTGATGAGACAGGACAGGAGGCTTGTATTTGACTACTTTAGACTTGCTTTTTATCTTAGACCACCATACAAGCACTGTCTGACAAATTGATAAAATTATACTCCACTGTGTTGTCTACAAAGCTCAATCATTTAACGTTGTCAGGGTCTGTTTCTTTGGCATATATAAAGTACATTTGCTATCCTGATCATCATTGACATGTTTCTCAGGAACTGGTATGGCATGCGGTTTTGAAAGTATTTATTTGTAATTTCTTTCTTTCTTTTTTTATAGAATACAATAGAACAAAAGAGACAGATTGGGATGAAAAATCACATTTATTTGATAAGTAAAGGCATCAGGGTAAGGTGTCTATGTATTTATTAGATTATAAGATTATAAGTTTTGCTGTTTTAAAGATCCAGCGTTCTGTTCACTTCTTGCATGCTCCTGTTCCTTTTCCCTGGCTGGCATCTGAAAAAATAAGAAACAATACTATTACTGTTTCCTAATTCAGATCATAGTTACTGCTTGAGAAGAGCTTAGAAATCATTGGAAGACATTTTTTTTATTAATGTAAAACTATGTGTTTGTCACCCATTTAAACATTTTTCTCCTAAAAAAGCAGATCACCTTGCGTCACACAGTAGTCTCAGCAGTGACGTGTCCAAACCAGCATGTGACCCAGAAGAAACATGCCACTTGGGGACACACCACCTACTGTATGAAACCAGCTAGCAGCTTGCACTGGAAGTTGACATGAGGGGAACTGGAAGCTTTAGTGAAGACAGGAGTCAGGGAGCTGTAACCAAACATTGTTGAGCAGGTATAGCTTTCTTTACAGATACTGGTGGGTACAGGGAAGGAGGGGTATTAAAGACTCCTCTGATAATTCACCAGTATCTAATTGGTGGGGGTCTGACACACCCGAGCTCTGCCAATCAGCTGTTTGAGAAGGCACCAGCACTGACACTAGTGCCTTCTCTCAGCTCTCCAAGCATAGCACCATACATTGTACAGTGGCTGTGCTTGTCATCGCAGCTCAGCCCTATTCACTTCAATGTGACCGATGAATGTGACGTCACATGGCCTTGGCCTAAATCTCTGCACAATTTGAGTTCAAAAGTCAAGTGGGCGGTATGATCAATGATTGACAGCCTTATCTGTATGAGTGTGCATACAGATATATCTGACATCATTGAGTAGACCCCACCACCTAGGCTCAGAATGAGAGGATGATTATTTGAATAAAATTCAAGTTATACTGAAAATGTTACCATAAAACTAATTTGACAGGTTGACTTTAACTTCATCCTATGTACAAGTTTGTGGCCTTACAGTTTTACCGATAAAACTGTTATTTACCTGCAAAGTATGTGGCTATTAACAAGAAATGTATAAACTTACTATGTGAGGCTGTACTCTCTTACCCTGGATCTTTTTTAATGAATGCTTGCATTACTTCAGCCTTTGGTCTAGAAGATATTACTTTACAAAGCAGTACCACCTCACAGATATTCCAAACTATAGTGTCCAAACAGTTCTGTAAGCCAAAACATGTCAGCACAGTAACCAATTATCCACATGGAGTGACCTCTAACACTGCCCTGTTAACTGAACTGCCCAAGAAATTTTGCCCCAGTACTCTATAGTATCTTCGGAGTAGTTACTGCAGATATTGTTTGATGGGAAACTGTCCTAAATCACAAACACTTACTGAATCTTGGATACGTGATTGTCATGTTATTTTAATGAAAGGGTCTTGGTCCTCATTAAATGGACCCATGCGCCAAATGTGGCTCCTGATCACATTATGGCATATAATATGACATGTGCATATCATATTATGGAACTGAATAAAGTGGGTTTTCCAAATATTTACTGTTTTGATATATCAAAGATGTTCTGAAAATCTTGTTGAATATGGCCCACCAACAATCTTCAAAAAACAAGATGTTCAAGTTCCTATTTTAGGTCTTACCTGATTTGCTACCATCGCAAGAATCCTGGCCCCAACCGGCACCACCGCCTTAATTAGAAAGAGAGTGTAATTTCCTTTTTAGAAGGCATATAGACTGCTTTCTAAACTTTTATGATTGGTTTTCTTTCCTCATTCTAATGTGAATTAATTTGTTCTTGACACTAATCATACAGCTCCTGCACTGTTTTATTACATGCGTCTGAGGCTTCTAAACAGGCTTAACTATTAATGACCTATCGTCAAGGTACTATAGGTCATCGATATCACACTGGTAGGTGTCTGACTATTAACAACATTACTATAGGAGAAATAAAAAGACTAGCTGTGTGCTTCCCCTGGTCATGAGAGTTAATAACAGGGGTCCTAACAGCAGGGCCCTATCATAATCACTTATTACTGGTGACTTCTTACATATATAAGAGTAGCTAAAAAATAGTTATGTTAATAGGTTCATATATACACCATCCTTTAAAGCACTTTATAGAAAGCACACATAGACCAAATAGCTTGCTTTGTGCTCATATATTTGCCATGGGGATTTTAGATTAATGTACCATAGACACCAAACATGAATGGCCACAGCACTTTTTATCTGGTTGCATTAGTACTTTAGTGAATATGAATGTAAAAAGTCAATATTTGACATTTTTGTGTTTTATTATTACAATACCTGATTTACTACCGCTGCCATATGAACCTTGATCTTGACATTGTTGTCCGGAGCCACCAGCTACAACAGAAATGTGAAGCTTAGTACAAGATTATAGTCAGAAAACCCATTGATCTGCATTCAGATTGCCCGTCTATTATTATTGCTATTTTTATTCCTGATGCATACAGTCTGAATATAATCGATTATACTATGCTATTTCTTGGAATATAGGTACTATACAAGACAAGAGACAAGGGAGAATAGAGTGCATACACAAAAATATAGCCAACAGCCGAGAGATTTAAAATATTTAGCAGTACAAATACATACCCATAAACATGTTTATTTTAGTGTGACATGTTCATGAATATGTTCTCTTTCTTTTTTTGTACTTACATGTACAGGATCCACCTTTCTGCTGGTCATCTCCACACAAGGTCATGTTCTGCTTGCCATATCCACCACCACAGTCACCTCCAGAGCTACCTTGTTGATATCCTCCTCCAGAACCTCCTTGCTGATATCCGCCACCACAGTCACCTCCAGAGCTGCCTTGTTGATATCCACCTCCTGAACCTCCTTGCTGATATGCGCCACCACAGTCACTCCCAGAGCTTCCTTTTTGATATCCACCTCCAGAACCTCCTTGTTGAAATCCGCCACTACAGTCACCACCAGAGCTGCCTTGTTGAAAGCCCCCTCCTGAGCTACCTAGTTTACATCCATCACCAGAGCCACTTGACTGACATCCGCCACCAGAGCTACCACTGCCAGATCCTCCTTTCTGATATCCACCACCACAGTCATCACCAGAGCTGCCTTTTTGGTATCCACCACCAGATTTGCATTTAATATCAGACATGATAACTACAGTATGTATAAAGCAAAGCCAATTCTTAAAGGAACAGCTGTATGTCCACTATATTGGTAAAAGGCTCCTTTTATAGTCGGGAGGTAATAATGAACATAAATTGGCTTGTCTTTCCATTGGCTGTAATTTGTAATTTTTTTTTACAAGGATGAAGCAACATGTATAATTTAGAATCAAATTATTTTGGACAATATATTCTGTAAGCTGAACGTCACGGTGTTTCCTTGCGCTGCACTTTAGAGACTCTAAAAATATTGCTTACATGACTCGTCATTAAATTATATAGCTACCTCAAATCATAAATTATATATAGTATTAACTAGAGGTTCCATTCCAAAATCACTCAGTTTATAGGATAAACTTTTTTCCATATACTATTTTAGTAGTAGTAGTACATAAGGCCGAAAAAAGACATTTGTCCATCCAGTTCGGCCTGTCATCCTGCAAGTTGATCCAGAGGAAGGCAAAAAAAACCCTGTGAGGTAGAAGCCAATTTTCCCCACTTTAGGGGAATAAAAAACTCCTTCTTGACTCCAATCAGGCAATCAGAATAACTCCCTGGATCAACGACCCCTCTCTAGTAGCTATAGCCTGTAATATTATTACACTCCAGAAATACATCCAGGCCCCTCTTGAATTCCTTTATTGTACTCACCATCACCACCTCCTCAGGCAGAGAGTTCCATAGTCTCACTGCTCTTACCGTAAAGAATCCTTTTCTATGTTTGTGTACAAACCTTCTTTCCTCCAAACGCAGAGGATGTACCCTCGTCACAGTCCCAGTCCTGGGGATAAATAGATGATGGGATAGATCTCTGTACTGACCCCTGATATATTTATACATAGTAATTAGATCTCCCTCAGTCGTCTTTTTTCTAACTTGAATAACTCTAATTTTGATAATCTTTCAGGGTACTGTAGTTGCCCCATTCCAGTTATTACTTTAGTTGCCCTGCTCTGGACCCTCTCCAGCTCTGCTATGTCTGCCTTGTTCACTGGAGCCCAGAACTGTACACAGTTCTCCATGTGTGGCCTGACTAGTGATTTGTAAAGTAGTAGGAATATGTTCTCATCACGGGCATCTATGCCCCTTTTGATGTAACCAATTATCTTATTGGCCTTGGCAGCAGCTGCCTGACACTGATTTTTGCAGCTTAGTTTGCTGTTTATTAAAATTCCTAGATCCTTTTCCATGTCAGTGTTACCGAGTGTTTTATCATTTAGTATGTACGGGTGACTTGCATTATTCCTTCCCATGTGCATAACTTTACATTTGTCAGTGTTAAAGCTCATCTGCCACTTATCTGCCCAAGCCTCCAATCTATCCAGATCCCTCTGTAGTAGTATACTGTCCTCTTCAGTGTTAATTACTGTACACAGTTTAGTGTCATCTGCGAAAATTTATATTTTACTGTGCAAGTCTTCTACGAGATCATTAATAAATATATTGAAGAGAATAGGGCCCAATACTGACCCCTGAGGTACCCCACTAGTGACAGTGACCCAATCTGAGTATGTACCGTTAATAACCAACCTCTGTTTTCTATCATTGAGCCAGTTACTTACCCACTTACAGACGTTTTCTCCCAGTCCGAGCATTCTCATTTTATATACTAACCTTTTATGTGGTACAGTGTCAAATGCTTTGGAGAAGTCCAGATACACGACATAGTGCTTTTATTAAGAGAAACAAAATAAGAGTATTGCAGGTCTGATACCTTTTAATGGCTAACAAAAATGGAAGTAATGATGTCATTGTTACATTACAAATTACTAAGTGTGCAGTCATGGTGTATGTTTATGCATAATAATATAACTTTGGTCGTCCATACGAGTTTTTATGCTGTCATTAAGTTGCCTTATTCTGCAGAGTTTTTCGAATGCTGCAATAAGGCCTGCAATGGTATCTGGTGGCAGCTGAAAGATGGAGCTGAGCATGTGCCGACAAATATGATAAAGAACAAATAGAAGGTACTGTAGGGCTTTACAGCTAAGGGCGGGTTCACATACATTTTTGCCATCTGTTTTTTGTGTACAAAAAAAAATATACGTTAACAGATGCCTCAGCATAATGCCATACAGTTGCATCCATTCAGCATAGAATTTCATTGTAAAAAAATATATAAATATTTTAACGTATAATTTTTTTTTACCGGACTCGTGGTGTGGTGTGCTATGCTTTTGTATCCTTTATCCGTTAAATGGATGACAAAAACGTGTTGTGAACCCTCCCTAAATTGTGTTGAATAACTCAGTGGCTATATTAATTTTTTAATTACTTGCAATTTCAAATGTATTTAGATCCAGGTGATTTTAGGGTACACTTAGTATTGGCCTAGCACAAGACTGTGTCATAGTGACACAAAATATGGCCTCATAAGCTATGCCAATAAAAAAATATATATAAGTTATAGTTGCTGAAATGCAAAGGGGAAAAAAGGCCAAAAATGCAAAATGTAACTGATCATTGAGGCCCAAATAGGCCTGATCATTAAGGGGTTAATCAAAATTCTGTATTGACAATATAAATATAATTTAGTTGGTTCTCCTTATTGATGTGTGTTCAGATTTCAGCTAATTTCTCATCAGGGAATCTTGGAACACTGTAATCATACAAGTAAAGATAGTGGTACATTCATTTGACTAGAATATAACTCTTGGGGGGGTCAATTCTTATTGTGAAATATGCCTATATTAGGCGTATTTATAGAAACATAGAATGTGTCGGCAGATAAGAACCATTTGGCCCATCTAGTCTGCACAATATACTACATACTATGGATAGCACCTGGCCCTATCTTATATGAAGGATGGCCTTATGCCTATCCCATGCATGCTTAAACTCCTCCACTGTATTTGCAGCTGCCACTTCTGCAGGAAGGCTATTCCATGCATCCACTACTCTCTCAGTATAGTAATACTTCCTGATATTACTTTTAAACCTTTGCCCCTCTAATTTAAAACTATGTCCTCTTGTAGCAGTTTTTCTTCTTTTAAATATTCTTTCCTCTTTTACCTTGTTGATTCCCTTTATGTATTTAAAAGTTTCTATCATATCCCCTCTGTCTCGTCTTTCTTCCAAGCTATACATGTTAAGGTCCTTTAATCTTTCCTGGTAAGTTTTATCCTGCAATCCATGTACCAGTTTAGTAGCTCTTCTCTGAACTCTCTCCAAAGTATCAATATCCTTCTGGAGATATGGTCTCCAGTACTGCGCACAATACTCCAGATGAGGTCTCACTAGTGCTCTGTAGAGCGGCATGAGCACCTTCCTCTTTCTACTGGTAATTCCTCTTGCTATACACCCAAGCATTCTGCTAGCATTTCCTGCTGCTCTATGACATTGTCTGCCTACCTTTAAGTCTTCTGAAATAATGACCCCTAAATCCCTTTCCTCAGATACTGAGGTTAGGACTGTATCACTGATTTTATATTCTGCTCTTGGGTTTTTACGTCCCAGGTGCATTATCTTGCACTTATCAACATTAAATTTTAGTTGCCAGATTTTTGACCATTCCTCTAGTTTTCCTAAGTCCTTTTCCATTTGGTGTATTCCTCCAGGAACATCAACCCTGTTACAAATCTTTGTGTCATCAGCAAAAAGACACACCTTACCATTGAGGCCTTCTGCAATTTTGCTGATAAAGATATTAAACAATATGGGTCCCAGAACAGATCCCTGAGGTACCCCACTGGTAACAAGACCTTGGTCTGAATATACTCCATTGACTACAACCCTCTGTTGCCTGTCCCTCAGCCACTGCCTAATCCATTCAACAATATGGGAGTCCAAGCCCAATGACTGCACTTTATTGATAAGCCTTCTATGTGGGACAGTATCAAAAGCCTTACTAAAGTCTAGATAAGCAATGTCTACTGCACCTCCTTCATCTATTATTTTAGTCACCCAATCAAAGAAATCAATAAGATTAGTTTGACATGATCTCCCTGAAGTAAACCCATGCTGTTTTTCATCTTTCAATCCATGGGATTTTAGATGGTCCACAATCCTCTCCTTAAGTATGGTTTCCATTAATTTCCCCACTATTGATGTCAGGCTTACTGGCCTGTAGTTGCCCGATCCCTCCCTACTACCTTTCTTGTGAATGGGCACAACATTTGCTAATTTCCAATCTTCTGGGACAACTCCTGTTGCCAGTGATTGGTTAAATAAATCTGTTAATGGTTTTGCTAGTTCACCGCTGAGCTCTTTTAATAGCTTTGGGTGTATACCATCAGGCCCCTGTGACTTATTTGTATTAATTTTAGACAGTTGACTTAGAACCTCTTCCTCTGTAAAGACACATGCGTCAAAAGATTCATTAGTCTTCTTTCCTAACTGAGGTCCTTCTCCTTCATTTTCCTTTGTAAAAACTGAACAGAAGCATTCATTGAGGCAGTCAGCTAGTTCTTTATCTTCTTCCGTATACCTTCCTTCTTTAGTTTTTAATTTGGTAATTCCTTGTTTTAGTTTCCTTTTTTCATTTATGTATCTGAAGAATGCCTTATCACCTTTTTTCCCTGACTGAGCTAATTTCTCTTCTGCCTGTGCTTTAGAAACTCTTATAACTTGTTTGGCCTCTCTCTGCCTAATCTTATAAATTTGTCTGTCATCCTCGTTTTCTTTTATTTTTATAATTCCTAAATGCTATCATTTTGTTTTTAATGATTTTGGCCACTTCTGCTGAGTACCACAGTGGTCTCTTCCTTTTTTTGCTTTTACTCACAAGCCTAATGCAATTTTCTGTTGCCTTCAATAGTGCCACTTTTAAGTAGTCTCATTTCTCCTGGACTCCAATTAAACTGTTCCAGTCTGATAGGGACTCGTATACCACTAATCTAATTTTAGAAAAGTCAGTTTTTCTAAAATCTAAAACATTTGTTTTTGTGTGGTGTGACTCAGTCACTGTACTTATAGTAAACCACACTGACTGGTGATCACTAGATCCCAAGCTTTCTCCTACAGTAATATCAGATACCAAATTCCCATTTGTGAATACTAAATCTTAAATGGCCTCCTTCCGGGTTGGCTCCTCCACTACTTGCTGTAGAGATTATCCCAGTAGGGAATTTAGAATATCTGTACTCCTGGCAGAACTAGCTATTTTGGTTTTCCAGTTTACATCTGGAAGATTGAAGTCTCCCATAATAATAACTTCCCCCTTCAATGTCATTTTAGCTGTTTCCTCAACTAGTAGATCATCTAATTCTTTGACTTGGCTAGGTGGTCTATATATCACACCTACACGAGTTACCTTATGATTATCAAGCTGCAAGGTAACCCAAACTGACTCTAAATTGTTCTCGCTAACTTGTATCAAATTAGATTTTATGCTATCTTTCACATACAGGGCCACCCCTCCCCCCTTCTTGCCTTCTCTGTCTTTCCTGTATAGAGAGAACCCTGGTATTGATATATCCCAGTCATTACTCCCCTTGAGCTTGTCATTTCTTGACCTTTGTGCTACAAGCCTCTTCTGGCATTGTTCCGGGGGGCAGTTGGACTGCTGGATTATCACTCTTTTGCCCCCCTTTCCTAGTTTAAATGCTTCTTAGCAAATACTTGGAACTATTCACCGAGGACATTCGTTCCCTTGAGAGAAAGATGCAAACCATCTTTCTTGTACAGTTCTTTTCCATTCCAACAAGAGCTATCATGAGACACAAAGCCAAACCCTTGGTTCAGACACCATTCACCAAGCCATACATTAAATTCCTTAATGCGCATCTTCCTGTCATGCTGAAAGTTATGCATAGGCAAAACTGCAGAGAATGAAACAGTTGATGCAACCTTCCGTATATCCTTTCCAAGTGTATGAAAAGCTTCTTTCACCTTTGAAACCTCATTGCAAGCCAGATCGTTTGTCCCAAGATGGAGAATAGCATCCACTTCCCTTTCCTGCTTTGCTTGCCTAACAATATTTAGGATCCGTCGTCTATCCCTGCTAGCGGTAGCACCAGGGAGACATCTCACAACACCATTCTCCTCAAACTTCACACCTCTTATGATGGAATCGCCCACCAACAGCTGCTTACTATCAATCCTCCCCTTCTCCTTTTTGTCTTTGGCTGCAGTCTTACATACTTTAGGCATTAGAGATGATTGTTTTTCACCCACTGTGCTTGAGCCATCCTCCATGTTGCTCTTGCACTCTGAAAGTGCTGCAAATGAATTATGGAGAGCCACAGACTGTGGGACATGCCTTCTATCCACAACTCTCAGTCTACCTGAACCTACAGTAACCCATCTTCCATTTCTAGGGGGCCTCTGTGGCAGTGGCATTGCAATGTTCTCAGCCTGAGTTTGTTTAGTGGTTAATTTAAAAATCTCATATTTCAAAAAGGTAATTTCCTGCTGCATTATGGAGAGCTGTCTACAGATCAGACAGTATCCAAACCTTTGAAGAGTGGAACCTGAAATAAAAGCACAACAATTCCTGCACAGAACCAGATCTGCCATTGTAAAGAGGGGAAAGATTTTAACAAACAAATCTTACTTGTTTAGATTGTATCCACCTCCAGATTACCTCCTGAGTATCTCCAATGCACTTATAACAGCAGCACTTGAGATAGCAGCCTTGGAAAAGCAGCAAGCTATTTCAGGTGCAGATTAACCATTGTGCCACAATCTGCGACTTTTCCCTCTTCAAGTGGACATGGAGGGGAAGGGGACGGGCTAGCAGGCCATTCATCATTTTCCACACCTGTTTTAGGCTAGGAAGCTGGCTGACATTTAGACTTGCGCTGGATGCCGGCACCTGTTCATAATTTTGGTCAATCCACTGCCAGATATAGGGTCTATTTAGACCAGCACCTAAAATGCCAGTCTTATTAAATGACCCCCTTAGTAACCTCTACCGCATATACTCAGTCTTTAGACATAAATTTTTTTAATACCATATCTTGGCCTTAACTTGGGAAAACTACTTCCTTTGGATGATGCATTTGTCTTGGCTTAAATTAAGTAATTTATTGGACCTGCCAAATTTCACTTAACTCCTTAATAGTGTATCCTAAGCTATGCTCGAGCTTTGGGAAGCTGACAATAGAGTTCAGCCTTAGCACAGCTCAGACAGCAATTTCAATGCATACAGTGCCTTAAAAAGTATTCTTGAATTTTTATTCTTGCCTTGAGCTTTTCCAAATTTTTTCACGTTATACCCACAAAGTTTAATGTATTGCATTGGAATTTTTTGTGATAGACAAACACAAAGTAGTGTTAAAGTGAAAAGAAAATACCTGTTTTTCAAAATTTTTTATAAATAAAAATCTGGAAAGTGTAGCATGCATTTGTTTTGAGCGGTCAGAGCAT